>NW_027601442.1:0-163136 GCF_053455715.1 Rhinoraja longicauda
CTTTTGGGAACACACTTTTTGCGATCACACTTTTGGGAACACACTTTTTTGGGAACACACTTTTGGGAACACAATTTTTTTGGAAAACACTTTTGGGTACACACTTTTGGGAACACACTTTTTGCGATCACACTTTTGGGAACACACTTTTTTTGGAAACACACTTATTTTTGGAACAAACTTTTTTGCGAACACACTTTTTTGGGAACACACTTTTGGGAACACACTTTTGGGAACACACTTTTTGCGATCACACTTTTGGGAACACACTTTTTTGGGAACACACTTTTGGGAACACAATTTTTTTGGAAAACACTTTTGGGTACACACTTTTGGGAACACACTTTTTGCGATCACACTTTTGGGAACACACTTTTTTTGGGAACACACTTATTTTTGGAACAAACTTTTTTGGGAACACACTTTTTTTGGGAACACACTTTTGGGAACACAATTTTGCGAACATACTTTTGGGAAGACACTTTTGGGAACACACATTTGGAACACACTTTTTTGGGAACACACTTTTGGGAACACACTTTTGGGAACACTTTTTTGTGAACACACTTTTTTTGGGAAAACACTTTTGGGTACACACTTTTGGGAACACACTTTTTGCGATCACACTTTTGGGAACACACTTTTTTTGGGAACACACTTATTTTTGGAACACACTTTTTTGGGAACACACTTTTTTTGGCAACACACTTTTGGGAACACAATTTTGCAAACACACTTTTGGGAACACACTTTTGGGAACACACATTTGGGAACACACTTTTTTGGGAACACACTTTTGGGAACACAATTTTTTTGGAAAACACTTTTGGGTACACACTTTTGGGAACACACTTTTTGCGATCACACTTTTGGGAACACACTTTTTTTGGGAACACACTTATTTTTGGAACAAACTTTTTTGGGAACACACTTTTTTTGGGAACACACTTTTGGGAACACAATTTTGCGAACACACTTTTGGGAACACACTTTTGGGAACACAATTTTTTTGGAAAAGACTTTTGGGTACACACTTTTGGGAACACACTTTTTGCGATCACACTTTTGGGAACACTCTTTTTTTGGGAACACACTTATTTTTGGAACAAACTTTTTTGGGAACACACTTTTTTTGGGAACACACTTTTGGGAACACAATTTTGCGAACACACTTTTGGGAACACACTTTTGGGAACACACATATGGGAACACACTTTTTTGGGAACACACTTTTGGGAACACAATTTTTTTGGAAAACACTTTTGGGTACACACTTTTGGGAACACACTTTTTGCGATCCAACTTTTGGGAACACACTTTTTTTGGGAACACTCTTATTTTTGGAACAAACTTTTTTGGGAACACACTTTTGGGAACACACTTTTGGGAACACACTTTTGGGAACACACTTTTTGCGATCACACTTTTGGGAACACACTTTTTTGGGAACACACTTTTGGGAACACAATTTTTTTGGAAAACACTTTTGGGTACACACTTTTGGGAACACACTTTTTGCGATCACACTTTTGGGAACACACTTTTTTTGGGAACACACTTATTTTTGGAACAAACTTTTTTGGGAACACACTTTTTTTGGGAACACACTTTTGGGAACACAATTTTGCCAACATACTTTTGGGAACACACTTTTGGGAACACACATTTGGAACACACTTTTTTTGGGAACACACTTTTTTGGGGAACACACCTTTGGGAACGCTTTTGGGAACACTCTTTTTTTGGGAACACACTTTTGGGAACACACTTTTGGGAACACTTTTTTGTGAACAAACTTTTTTTGGGAAAACAATTTTGGGTACACACTTTTGGGAACACACTTTTTGCGATCACACTTTTGGGAACACACTTTTTTTGGGAACACACTTATTTTTGGAACACACTTTTTTGGGAACACACTTTTTTTGGCAACACACTTTTGGGAACACAATTTTGCGAACACACTTTTGGGAACACACTTTTGGGAACAAACATTTGGGAACACACTTTTTTGGGAACAAACTTTTGGGAACACAATTTTTTTGGAAAACACTTTTGGGTACACACTTTTGGGAACACACTTTTTGCGATCACTCTTTTGGGAACACACTTTTTTTGGGAACACACTTATTTTTGGAACAAACTTTTTTGGGAACACACTTTTTTTGGGAACACACTTTTTTTGGGAACACACTTTTGGGAACACACTTTTGGGAACACACTTTTTGCGATCACACTTTTGGGAACACACTTTTTTGGGAACACACTTTTGGGAACACAATTTTTTTGGAAAAGACTTTTGGGTACACACTTTTGGGAACACACTTTTTGCGATCACACTTTTGGGAACACTCTTTTTTTGGGAACACACTTATTTTTGGAACAAACTTTTTTGGGAACACACTTTTTTTGGGAACACACTTTTGGGAACACAATTTTGCGAACACACTTTTGGGAACACACTTTTGGGAACACACATATGGGAACACACTTTTTTGGGAACACACTTTTGGGAACACAATTTTTTTGGAAAACACTTTTGGGTACACACTTTTGGGAACACACTTTTTGCGATCCAACTTTTGGGAACACACTTTTTTTGGGAACACTCTTATTTTTGGAACAAACTTTTTTGGGAACACACTTTTGGGAACACACTTTTGGGAACACACTTTTGGGAACACACTTTTTGCGATCACACTTTTGGGAACACACTTTTTTGGGAACACACTTTTGGGAACACAATTTTTTTGGAAAACACTTTTGGGTACACACTTTTGGGAACACACTTTTTGCGATCACACTTTTGGGAACACACTTTTTTTGGGAACACACTTATTTTTGGAACAAACTTTTTTGGGAACACACTTTTTTTGGGAACACACTTTTGGGAACACAATTTTGCCAACATACTTTTGGGAACACACTTTTGGGAACACACATTTGGAACACACTTTTTTTGGGAACACACTTTTTTGGGGAACACACCTTTGGGAACGCTTTTGGGAACACTCTTTTTTTGGGAACACACTTTTGGGAACACACTTTTGGGAACACTTTTTTGTGAACACACTTTTTTTGGGAAAACAATTTTGGGTACACACTTTTGGGAACACACTTTTTGCGATCACACTTTTGGGAACACACTTTTTTTGGGAACACACTTATTTTTGGAACACACTTTTTTGGGAACACACTTTTTTTGGCAACACACTTTTGGGAACACAATTTTGCGAACACACTTTTGGGAACACACTTTTGGGAACAAACATTTGGGAACACACTTTTTTGGGAACAAACTTTTGGGAACACAATTTTTTTGGAAAACACTTTTGGGTACACACTTTTGGGAACACACTTTTTGCGATCACTCTTTTGGGAACACACTTTTTTTGGGAACACACTTATTTTTGGAACAAACTTTTTTGGGAACACACTTTTTTTGGGAACACACTTTTTTTGGGAACACACTTTTGGGAACACACTTTTTGCGATCACACTTTTGGGAACACACTTTTTTGGGAACACACTTTTGGGAACACAATTTTTTTGGAAAACACTTTTGGGTACACACTTTTGGGAACACACTTTTTGCGATCACACTTTTGGGAACACACTTTTTTTGGGAACACACTTATTTTTGGAACAAACTTTTTTGGGAACACACTTTTTTTGGGAACACACATTTGGAACACACTTTTTTGGGAACACACTTTTTTGGGGAACACACCTTTGGGAACGCTTTTGGGAACACTCTTTTTTTGGGAACACACTTTTGGGAACACACTTTTGGGAACACACTTTTGGGAACACATTTTTTTGTGATCACACTTTTTGGAACACACTTTTTTGTGAACACACTTTTTTTGGGAAAACACTTTTGGGAACACACTTTTTGCGATCACACTTTTGGGAACACACTTTTTTTGGGAACACACTTATTTTTGGAACACACTTTTTTGGGAACACACTTTTTTTGGGAACACACTTTTGGGAACAAGCTTTTTGTGTGAACACACTTTTGGGAACACACTTTTGGGAACATACTTTTTTTGGAACACACTTTTGGGAACAAATTTTTGGGAAAACACTTTTGGGTACACACTTTTGGGAACACACTTTTTGCGATCACTTTTGGGAACACACTTTTTTTGGGAACACACTTCTTTTTGGAACACACTTTTTTGGGAACACACTTTTTTTGGGAACACACTTTTGGGAACACGCTTTTTGTGTGCACACACTTTTGGGAACACACTTTTGGGAACATACTTTTTTTGGAACACACTTTTGGGAACACATATTTGGGAACACACTTTTGGGTACAGACTTTTTTCGGGAACACACTTATTTTGGGAACATACTTTTTTGGGAACACACTTTTGGGAACACACTTTTTCAGGGAACACATGTATTTTGGGAACACACTTATTTTGGAACACACTTTTTGGGAACACACTTTTTTGTGAACACACTTTTTTTGGGAAAACACTTTTGGGAACACACTTTTTGCGATCACACTTTTGGGAACACACTTTTTTTGGGAACACACTTATTTTTGGAACACACTTTTTTGGGAACACACTTTTTTTGGGAACACACTTTTGGGAACAAGCTTTTTGTGTGAACACACTTTTGGGAACACACTTTTGGGAACATACTTTTTTTGGAACACACTTTTGGGAACACATTTTTGGGAAAACACTTTTGGGTACACACTTTTGGGAACACACTTTTTGCGATCACTTTTGGGAACACACTTTTTTTGGGAACACACTTCTTTTTGGAACACACTTTTTTGGGAACACACTTTTTTTGGGAACACACTTTTGGGAACACGCTTTTTGTGTGCACACACTTTTGGGAACACACTTTTGGGAACATACTTTTTTTGGAACACACTTTTGGGAACACATTTTTGGGAAAACACTTTTGGGTACACACTTTTGGGAACACACTTTTTGCGATCACTTTTGGGAACACACTTTTTTTGGGAACACACTTCTTTTTGGAACACACTTTTTTGGGAACACACTTTTTTTGGGAACACACTTTTGGGAACACGCTTTTTGTGTGCACACACTTTTGGGAACACACTTTTGGGAACATACTTTTTTTGGAACACACTTTTGGGAACACATATTTGGGAACACACTTTTGGGTACACACTTTTTTCGGGAACACACTTATTTTGGGAACATACTTTTTTGGGAACACACTTTTGGGAACACACTTTTTCAGGGAACACATGTATTTTGGGAACACACTTCTTTTGGAACACACTTTTTGGGAACACACTTTTTCTGGGAACACACTTTTGGGAACACACTTTTTTTGGGAACACAATTTTTGGGGAACACGCTTTTTTGAACACACTTTTTTTGGAACACACATTTGGGAACACATTTTATTTGGGAACACATTTTTTTTGGGAACACACTTTTGGGTACACACTTTTTTTGGAACACAATTTTTTGGGAACACACTTTTTTCGGAACACACTTTTGGTAACACACTTTTTTTGGGAACACACTTGTTTTGGGAACACACTTCTGGGAACACACTTTTGGTAACACACTTTTTTTGGAACACAATTTTTTGGGAACTCACTTTTTGGAACACACTTTTTTGGGAACACTCTTTTTTCGGGAACACACTTATTTTGGGAACATCCTTTTTGGGAACACACTTTTGGGAACACACTTTTTTGGTAACACATTTGTTTTGGGACCACACTTCTTTTGGGAACACACTTTTTTTGAACATACTTTTTTTGGGGAACACACATTTGGAACACACCTTTGGGAACACACTTTTTTTGGGAACACACTTTTGGGAACATACTTTTTTCGGGAACACACATAATTTGGGAACATACTTTTTTGGGAACACACTTTTGGGAACACACATTTTCAGGGAACACATGTATTTTGGGAACACACTTCTTTTGGAACACACTTTTTGGGAACACACTTTTTCTGGGAACACACTTTTGGGAACACACTTTTTTTGGGAACACAATTTTTGGGGAACACACTTTTTTGAACACACTTTTTTTGGAACACACTTTTGGGAACACACTTTATTTGGGAACACACTTGTGGGAACACACTTTTGGGGACACTTTTCTCGTGAACACACTTATTTTGGGAACACACTTTTTTCGGGAACACACTTTTGGGAACACACTTTTTTTGGGAACACAATTTTTTGGGAACACACTTTTTGGAACACACTTTTTAATGAACACACCTTTGGGAACACACTATTTTCGGGAACACACTTATTTTGGGAAAATATTTTTTTGGGAACACACTTTTGGAAACACACATTTTTGGGAACACATTTATTTTGGGACCACACTTCTATTGGGAACACACTTTTTTTGGGAACACAATTTTTTGGAACTTCTGGGAACACACTTTTTTGGGAACACACTTTTTTGGGGAACACACTTTTGGGAACGCACTTTTTTTGGCAACACACTTTTGGGACACCATTTTTGGAACACACTTTTGGGGACACACTCTTTTTGGGAACACAATCTATTTGGAACACACTTTTTGGAACACACTTTTTTTGGAACACAATTTTGGGAACACACTTTTTTAGGAACACACTTTTGGGAACACGCTCTTTTTGGGAACACAATTTTGGGAACATACTTTTTGCGATCACACTTTTGGGAACACACTTTCTTTGTGAACATACTTATTTTTGGAACACACTTTTTTGGGAACACATTTTTTTTGGGAACACACTTTTGGGAACACAATTTTGGGAACACACTTTTGGGAACACACTTTTGGGAACACACATTTGGGAACACACTTTTTTGGGGAACACACTTTTGGGAACACACTTTTTTTGAGAACACACTTTTGGGAACACACTTTTTTAGGAACACACTTTTGGGAACACTCCTTTTTGTGAACACACTTTTTTTGGGAAAACACTTTTGGGTACAAACTTTTGGGAACACACTTTTTGCGATCACACCTTTGGGAACACACTTTTTGCGATCACACTTTTGGGAACACAACAGAGCTGTATCCCCGGGGGCCACAGGGATCGACTATTCCGCCCTAGCAGCCGCACAGCTGGGGGACGAGGAGAGGGCCACCTATCGTACAGCCGTGTCCGGCCTGCAGCTGGAGGACATTGTCTGTGGCCCCGGGGATACAACACTGTTGTGCGACACCTCCACTGGCCTGCCGCGGCCCATCGTCCCTGTCGTCTGGCGTCGCAGGGTATTCGAGGTGCTCCACGGGCTGTCTCACCCCTCCATTCGGGCGACGGTGGCCCTCGTAGCCTCCCGTTTCATGTGGCACGGTAAGCAGGTCGCACACTGGGCACGCACCTGCATCCCGTGCCAAACTGCAAAAATCCAGCGACACGTGCGTGCGCCTCTGCAGGAGTTTCGTGTCCCTCGGCAGCGCTTCGACCACATTCATGTGGATATCGTGGGGCCGCTGCCGCCGTCCCGGGGCAAGACCCACCTCTTCACTGTGGTCGATCGCTTCACGCGGTGGCCGGAGGCCATTCCGCTGGCGGACACCTCGACGGCCATCTGCGCGCGGGCCTTGGCGGCGCACTGGATCGCCCGGTTCGGGGAGCCACTGGACATTACATCCGACCGGGGGCCACAGTTCACTTCGGAACTGTGGTCGGCCATGGCAGGACTCTTGGGTGTCCGCCTACACAACACTACGGCGTACCATCCACAGTCGAACGGGTTGGTGGAACGCTTTCACCGCCAGCTGAAGGCTGCACTGAAGGCTCGGCTCACGGGCCCTGACTGGGTGGACGCCCTGCGGTGGGTTTTGCTGGGGATCCGCACCGCACCCAAAGACGACTTGACCTTCTCCTCCGCCGAGTTGGTGTACGGGCCCCCCTTGACGGTTCCCGGGGAGTTCATCCCACCGGCGCAGGGTCGAGTGGAGCAACCTTCTGACGCCCTGCAACGTCTTCGGCAGACGGTGGGCAGGCTGGCACCTGTGCCCACGTCACGTCATGGGACCTTCCAGCCACACGTCCCTGCCGCTCTGGAGGACTGCCAGTTTGTGTTCCTGCGCAGGGACGCACACCGATTACCTCTCCAGCCGCCGTACGAGGGCCCCTTCCTGGTCCTGCAACACGGCTCGGCCACATTCGTTCTGGACATGGGGGGTCGCAGAGAAACTGTTTCGGTCGCACGACTGAAGCCGGCACACGTGGACATTGATCGGCCGGTGCCGGTTGCGCAGCCCCGCCCGCGCGGTCGCCCCCCGTCCACGTTACCCCCGCCAGTGTCTGCTACGACCCCTCCACCTGTCGGTCAGTCGCCGGTCCCTGCGCCGGTCATGGTGCGCACCCGGGCTGGTCGCCTCGTGCGCCCTCCTGTCCGTTTTGTACCTCCGGTTCTTGGGGGGGGTCCTGTGGCGGATCAGGCCACTCCTTGGGTCAGCCCCCTCGTTACGTGACGGACAGGCGTAAGGGGTTAAAAGCCAGCCCATGGGGAGGCGTGGCTCATCCCTAGGTGGAATACGCTGTGGGCAGGAGCTCACAGCCTAATAAAGAACCTTACTTAAAACTATAAGAAAATAACTGCAGATGCTGGTACAAATCGATTTATTCACAAAATGCTGGAGTAACTCAGCAGGTCAGGCAGCATCTCGGGAGATGCTGCCTGACCTGCTGAGTTACTCCAGCATTTTGTGAATAAACCTTACTTAAAACTGCCTGGCGTCTTGCCTTTTCTCTGGCCTCCGCCAGGCCACTACAACACTTTTTTTGGGAACACACTTTTTTTGGGAACACACGTTTGGGAATAGACTTTTTTGGGAACACACTTTCGGGAACACACTTTTGGGAACACACTTTTTTTGGTAACACACTTTTAGGAATACACATTTGTGGGGAACCCACTTTTGCGAACACACTTTTTTGGGAACACACTTTTGGGAACACCTTTTTTTTGGGAACTCACTTTTGGGAACACATTTGGGAACACACTTTTGGGAACACACTTTTGGGAACACACTTTTTTGGGAACACACATATTTTGGGAACACACTTTTGGGACACACTTTTTTGAGGAACACATTTTTTTTGGGAACACACTTTTGGAACACACTTTCGGGAACACACTTTTGGGAACACACTTTTTTTGGTAACACACTTTTAGGAATACACTTTTGTGGGGAACCCACTTTTGCGAACACACTTTTTTGGGAACACACTTTTGGGAACACCTTTTTTTTGGGAACTCACTTTTGGGAACACATTTGGGAACACACTTTTGGGAACACACTTTTGGGAACACACTTTTGGGAACACACTTTTTTGGGGGACACATTTTTTTGGGGAACACACTTTTGCGAACACACTTTATTTGGGAACACACTTATTTTGGGAACACACTTTTGGTACACTCTTTTTTGGGAACACACTTTTTTGGGAATACACTATTGGAACACACTTCTGGGAACACACTTTTTTTGGGAACACACTTTTTTGGTAACACACTTTTGGGAACACACTTTATTTGGGAACACAGTTTTGGGAACACACTTTTCGGAAAACACTTTGTTTGGGAACACACTTTTTTTGGGTACACACTTTTGGGAACACACTTTTTATGGGAACAAACCTTTGGGAAAACACTTTTGGGAACACACTTCTGGGAACACACTTTTGTTGGGAACACAATTTTTGGGAACACACTTTTGGGAACACACTTTTTTTGGGATCACACTTATTTTGGGAACACACTTTTTTTGGGAACATACCTTTTTGGGAGACACACTTTTGGGAACACAGTTTTTTTGGGAACACACTTTTGGGAACACACATTTTTGGGAACACACTTTTTTTGGGAACCCACATTATTTGGGAACACCCTTTTGGGAACACAATTTTTGAGAACACAATTTTTGAGAACTCACTTATGCGAACACACCTTTTTGGGAACACACCTTATTAGGAAACGCACTTTTGGGAACACACGTTTGGGAACACACTTTTTTGGGAACATACATATTTGGGAACACACGTTTGGAACACACTTTTTTGGGAACACATTTTTTTGGGAACACACTTTGGGAACACACTTTATTTGGGAACGCACTTTTGGGAACACACTTTTGGGAACACACTTTTTTGGAACACACTTTTGAGAACACCATTTTTGGGAACACACTTTTGGGAACACACTTTTGGGAACACACTTTTTTGGGAACACAATTTTTTGGGAACACACTTTTTTGGGGAACACACATTTTTTGGGAACACCTTTTTGGGGAACACACATTTTTGGGAACACACTTTTTTTGCGAACACACGTTTGGGAACACACTTTTTTGGTAACACACTTTTGGGAACACACTTTATTTGGGAACGCACTTTTGGGAACACACGTTTGGGAACACAATTTTTTGGGAACAAACTGTTTTTGGGAACACACTTGTGGGAACACAATTTTTTGGGGAACATACTGTTTTTTAGAACACACTTTTTTTGGGAACACACTTTTGGGAACACACTTTTGGGAACACACTTTTTTGGGAACACACTTTTGGGAACACCTTTTTTTGGGAACACACTTTTGGGAATACACTTTTGTGGGAACACACTTTTTTTGGGAACACACATTATTTGGGAACACCCTTTTGGGAACACAATTTTTGAGAACACAATTTTTGAGAACTCACTTATGGGAACACACCTTTTTGGGAACACACTTTATTTGGGAACGCACTTTTGGGAACACACTTTTGTGAATATACTTTTGTGGGAACCCACTTTTGGGAAAACACTTTTTTGGGAACACACTTTTGAGAAAACACTTTTTTTGGAAAGCACTTTTTTTGGGAACACACTTTTGGGAACACACTTTTTTGGGAACACTCTTTTGGGAACACACTTTTTGGGAACACCTTTTTTTGGGAACACACTTTTGGGAACACACTTTTGGGAACACACTTTTGGGAACACAATTTTTTGGGAACACACTTTTTTGGGAACACAATTTTTTGGGAACACACTTTTTTGGGGAACACACATTTTTTGGGAACACACTTTTTTGGGGAACACACATTTTTGGGAACACACTTTTTTTGCGAACACACGTTTGGGAACACACTTTTTGGGAACACCTTTTTTTGGGAACACACTTTTGGGAACACACTTTTGGGAACACACTTTTGGGAACACAATTTTTTGGGAACACACTTTTTTGGGAACACAATTTTTTGGGAACACACTTTTTTGGGGAACACACATTTTTTGGGAACACACTTTTTTGGGGAACACACATTTTTGGGAACACACTTTTTATGCGAACACACGTTTGGGAACACACTTTTTTGGTAACACACTTTTGGGAACACACTTTATTTGGGAACGCACTTTTGGGAACACACGTTTGGGAACACAATTTTTTGGGAACAAACTGTTTTTGGGAACACACTTGTGGGAACACAATTTTTTGGGGAACACACTGTTTTTTAGAACACACTTTTTTTTGGGAACGCAATTTGGGAACTAACTTTTGGGAACACACTTTTTTGGGGAACACACTGTTTTTGGGAACACACTTTTTTTGGGAACACACTTTTGGGAACACACTTTTGGGAAACACTTTTTTGGGAACACACATATTTTGGGAACACACTTTTGGAACTCACTTTTTGGAACACACATTTTTGGGGAACACACTTTTTTGGGAACACTTTTTTCGGGAACACACTTTTGGGAATACACTTTTGTGGGGAACCCACTTTTGGGAACACACTTCTGGGAACACACCTTTTTTGGGAACACACATTTGGGAACACACTTTATTGGGGAACACACTTTTTGTGGATCACATATTTTGGGAACACACTTTTTTTGGGAACACACCTTTTTGGGAGACACACTTTTGGGAACACAGTTCTTTTGGGAACACACTTTTGGGAACACACATTTTTGGGAACACAGTTTTTTGGGAACACACTTTATTTGGGAACGCACGTTTGGGAACACACGTTCGGGAACACACTTTTTTGGGAACACATATTTGGGAACAAACGTTTGGAACACACTTTTATTGGAACACACTTTTTTGGGAACACACTTTTTTGGGGAACACACTTTTGGGAACACAATTTTTTGGGAACACACTTTTTTTGGGAACACACTTTTGGGAACACACTTTTTTGGGGAACACACATTTTTTGGGAACACACTTTTTTTGCGAACACACGTTTGGGAACACACTTTTTTGGTAACACACTTTTGGGAACACACTTTATTTGGGAACACACTTTTGGGAACACACGTTTGGGAACACATTTTTTTGTGAACATACTGTTTTTGGGAACACACTTTTGGGAACACACTTTTTTGGGAACACACTTTTGGAACACACTTTTTGGGAACACACTTTTGTGAACACACTTTTTTGTGAACACAGTTTTGGGAACACATTTTTTTTGGAACACACTTTTGGGAACACACGTTTGGGAATACACTTTTTTGGGAACACATATTTTGGGAACACACTATTGGGAATACATATTTTTGGGAACACAGTTTTTTTGGGAACACAATTTTTGAGAACACAATTTTTGAGAACTCACTTATGGGAGCACACCTTTTTGGGAACACACTTTATTTGGGAACGCACTTTTGGGAACAAACTTTTGGGAACACACTTTTTTGGGGAACACTGTTTTTGGGAACACACTTTTTTGGGGAACACACTGTTTTTGGGAACACACTTTTTTTGGGAACACACTTTTGGGAAACACTTTTTTGGGAACACACATATTTTGGGAACACACTTTTGGAACTCACTTTTTGGAACACACATTTTTGGGAACACACTTTTTTGGGAACACACTTTTTTTGGGAACACACTTTTGGGAACACACTGTTTTTGGGAACACACTTTTGGGAACACACTTTTTTGGGGAACACACTGTTTTTTTGGAACACACTTTTTTTGGGAACACTCTTTTAGGAACACAATTTTTGAGAACACAATTTTTGAGAACACTTATGGGAGCACACCTTTTTGGAACACACTTTATTTGGGAACGTACTTTTGAGAACACACGTTTGGGAACACACTTTTTTGGGAACACATATTTGGGAACACACGTTTGGAACACACTTTTTTGGGAACATATTTTTTTGGGAACACACTTTTTTGGGAACACACTTTTTTTGGGAACACACTTTTTTTGGGAACACACATTTTTTGGGAACACTTTTTTTGGGAACACACTTTTGGGAACAGACTTTTTTGGGAATACACTTTTGGGAACACACTTTTTGGGAACACACTTTTGTGAACACACTTTTTTGTGAACACAATTTTGGGAACACATTTTTTTTGAACACACTTTTGGGAACACACGTTTGGGAATACACTTTTTTGGGAACACACATATTTTGGGAACACACTATTGGGAACACACTATTGGGAACACACAGTTTTGGGAACACAGTTTTTTTGGGAACACAATTTTTGAGAACACAATTTTTGAGAACTCACTTATGGGAGCACAGCTTTTTGGGAACACACTTTATTTGGGAACGCACTTTTGGGAACAAACTTTTGGGAACACACTTTTGGGAACACATTTTTGGGAACACACTTCTGGCAAACACAGTTTTTTTGGGCACACACTTTTTGGGAACACACTTTTGGGAACACACTTTTTTGGGTCCACACTTTTGGGAACACTCTTTTGGGAACAAACTTTTTTGGGAACACACTTTTTTTGGGAACACACATTTGGGAACACACTTTTTTTGGGAACACACTTTTTTTGGGATCACACTTATTTTGGGAACACACTTTTTTTGGGAACACACCCTTTTGGGAGACATACTTTTGGGAACACACTTTTTTGGGAACACACTTTTGGGAACACCATTTTTGGGAACACACTTTTGGGATCACACTTTTAGGAACACACTTTTGGGAAGACAATTTTTGAGAACACAATTTTTGAGAACTCACTTATGGGAACACACCTTTTTGGGAACACACTTTATTTGGGAACGCACTTTTGGAAACACACGTTTGGGAACACACTTTTTTGGGAACACACATATTTGGGAACACACGTATGGAACACACATTTTTGGGAACACAGTTTTTTTGGGAACACACATTTTTTGGGAACACTCTTTTGGGAACACAATTTTTGAGAACACAATTTTTGAGAACTCACTTATGGGAGCACACCTTTTTGGGAACACACTTTATTTGGGAACGCACTTTTGGGAACATACGTTATTTGGGAACACACTTTTTGGAACACACATTTTTTGGGATCACACTTATTTTGGGAACACACTTTTTTTGGGAACACACCTTTTTGGGAACACACTTTTGGGAACACACTTTTTTGGGAACACACTTTTGGGAACACCATTTTTGGGAACACACTTTTGGGAACACACTTTTGGGAACACACTTTTGGGAAGACAATTTTTTGGGAACACACTTTTTTTGGGAACACAATTTTTTGGGAACAAACTTTTTTTGGGAACACACATTTTTTTGGGAACACACTTTTTTGGAGAACACACATTTTTGGGAACACACTTTATTTGGGAACGCACTTTTGGGACCACACGTTTGGGAACACACTTTTTTTGGGAACACACTTTTGGGAACACACTTTTTTAGGAACACACTTTTGGGAACACTCTTTTTTTGGGAACATACTTTTGGGAACATACTTTTGGGAACACACTTTTTTGTGAACACACTTTTTTTGGAAAACACTTTTGGGTACACACTTTTGGGAACACACTTTTTTGGGGAACACACTTTTGGGAACACACTTTTTTGGGGAACACACATTTTTTTGGGAACACACTTTTTTGGAGAACACACATTTTTGGGAACACACTTTTTTTGCGAACACACGTTTGGGAACACACTTTTTTGGTAACACACTTTTGGGAACACACTTTATTTGGGAACGCACTTTTGGGACCACACGTTTGGGAACACACTTTTTTTGGGAACACACTTTTTGGAACACACTTTTTTAGGAACACACTTTTGGGAACACTCTTTTTTTGGGAAAATACTTTTGGGAACACACTTTTGGGAACACACTTTTTTGTGAACACACTTTTTTTGGAAAACACTTTTGGGTACACACTTTTGGGAACACACTTTTTTGGGGAACACACTTTTGGGAACACACTTTTTTTGGGAACAAACTTTTGGGAACACACTTTTTTAGGAACACACTTTTGGGAACACTTTTTTTTGGGAACACACTTTTGGGAACACACTTTTGGGAACACACTTTTTTGTGAACACAATTTTTTTGGGAAAACACTTTTGGGTAAACACTTTTGGGAACACACTTTTTGCGATCACACTTTTGGGAACACACTTTTTTTGGGAACACTTATTTTTGGAACACACATTTTTGGGAACACACTTTTTTTGGGAACACACTTTTGGGAACACACTTCTGGCAAACACATTTTTTTTGGGCACACACTTTTTGGGAACACACTTTTGGGAACACACTTTTTTGGGTCCACACTTTTGGGAACACTCTTTTGGGAACAAACTTTTTTGGGAACACACTTTTTTTGGGAACACACATTTGGGAACACACTTTTTTTGGGAACACACTTTTTTTGGGATCACACTTATTTTGGGAACACACTTTTTTTGGGAACACACCCTTTTGGGAGACATACTTTTGGGAACACACTTTTTTGGGAACACACTTTTGGGAACACCATTTTTGGGAACACACTTTTGGGATCACACTTTTAGGAACACACTTTTGGGAAGACAATTTTTGAGAACACAATTTTTGAGAACTCACTTATGGGAACACACTTTATTTGGGAATGCACTTTTGGAAACACACGTTTGGGAACACACTTTTTTGGGAACACACATATTTGGGAACACACGTGTGGAACACACATTTTTGGGAACACAGTTTTTTTGGGAACACACATTTTTTGGGAACACTCTTTTGGGAACACAATTTTTGAGAACACAATTTTGGAGAACTCACTTATGGGAGCACACCTTTTTGGGAACACACTTTATTTGGGAACGCACTTTTGGGAACATACGTTATTTGGGAACACACTTTTTGGAACACACATTTTTTGGGATCACACTTATTTTGGGAACACACTTTTTTTGGGAACACACCTTTTTGGGAACACACTTTTGGGAACACACTTTTTTGGGAACACACTTTTGGGAACACCATTTTTGGGAACACACTTTTGGGAACACACTTTTGGGAACACACTTTTGGGAAGACAATTTTTTGGGAACACACTTTTTTTGGGAACACAATTTTTTGGGAACAAACTTTTTTTGGGAACACACATTTTTTTGGGAACACACTTTTTTGGAGAACACACATTTTTGGGAACACACTTTATTTGGGAACGCACTTTTGGGACCACACGTTTGGGAACACACTTTTTTTGGGAACACACTTTTGGGAACACACTTTTTTAGGAACACACTTTTGGGAACACTCTTTTTTTGGGAACATACTTTTGGGAACACACTTTTGGGAACACACTTTTTTGTGAACACACTTTTTTTGGAAAACACTTTTGGGTACACACTTTTGGGAACACACTTTTTTGGGGAACACACTTTTGGGAACACACTTTTTTGGGGAACACACATTTTTTTGGGAACACACTTTTTTGGAGAACACACATTTTTGGGAACACACTTTTTTTGCGAACACACGTTTGGGAACACACTTTTTTGGTAACACACTTTTGGGAACACACTTTATTTGGGAACGCACTTTTGGGACCACACGTTTGGGAACACACTTTTTTTGGGAACACACTTTTTGGAACACACTTTTTTAGGAACACACTTTTGGGAACACTCTTTTTTTGGGAACATACTTTTGGGAACACACTTTTGGGAACACTTTTTTTTGGGAACACACTTTTGGGAACACACTTTTTTGTGAACACACTTTTTTTGGAAAACACTTTTGGGTACACACTTTTGGGAACACACTTTTTTGGGGAACACACTTTTGGGAACACACTTTTTTTGGGAACACACTTTTGGGAACACACTTTTTTAGGAACACACTTTTGGGAACACTTTTTTTTGGGAACACACTTTTGGGAACACACTTTTGGGAACACACTTTTGGGAACACACTTTTTTTGGGAACACACTTATTTTTGGAACACACATTTTTGGGAACACACTTTTTTTGGGAACACACTTTTGGGAACACACTTCTGGCAAACACAGTTTTTTTGGGCACACACTTTTTGGGAACACACTTTTGGGAACACACTTTTTTGGGTCCACACTTTTGGGAACACTCTTTTGGGAACAAACTTTTTTGGGAACACACTTTTTTTGGGAACACACATTTGGGAACACACTTTTTTTGGGAACACACTTTTTTTGGGATCACACTTATTTTGGGAACACACTTTTTTTGGGAACACACCCTTTTGGGAGACATACTTTTGGGAACACACTTTTTTGGGAACACACTTTTGGGAACACCATTTTTGGGAACACACTTTTGGGATCACACTTTTAGGAACACACTTTTGGGAAGACAATTTTTGAGAACACAATTTTTGAGAACTCACTTATGGGAACACACTTTATTTGGGAACGCACTTTTGGAAACACACGTTTGGGAACACACTTTTTTGGGAAAACACATATTTGGGAACACACGTATGGAACACACATTTTTGGGAACACAGTTTTTTTGGGAACACACATTTTTTGGGAACACTCTTTTGGGAACACAATTTTTGAGAACACAATTTTGGAGAACTCACTTATGGGAGCACACCTTTTTGGGAACACACTTTATTTGGGAACGCACTTTTGGGAACACACTTTTGGGAACACACTTTTTTGGGAACACACTTTTGGGAACACCATTTTTGGGAACACACTTTTGGGAACACACTTTTGGGAACACACTTTTGGGAAGACAATTTTTTGGGAACACACTTTTTTTGGGAACACAATTTTTTGGGAACAAACTTTTTTTGGGAACACACATTTTTTTGGGAACACACTTTTTTGGAGAACACACATTTTTGGGAACACACTTTATTTGGGAACGCACTTTTGGGACCACACGTTTGGGAACACACTTTTTTTGGGAACACACTTTTGGGAACACACTTTTTTAGGAACACACTTTTGGGAACACTCTTTTTTTGGGAACATACTTTTGGGAACACACTTTTGGGAACACACTTTTTTGTGAACACACTTTTTTTGGAAAACACTTTTGGGTACACACTTTTGGGAACACACTTTTTTGGGGAACACACTTTTGGGAACACACTTTTTTGGGGAACACACATTTTTTTGGGAACACACTTTTTTGGAGAACACACATTTTTGGGAACACACTTTTTTTGCGAACACACGTTTGGGAACACACTTTTTTGGTAACACACTTTTGGGAACACACTTTATTTGGGAACGCACTTTTGGGACCACACGTTTGGGAACACACTTTTTTTGGGAACACACTTTTTGGAACACACTTTTTTAGGAACACACTTTTGGGAACACTCTTTTTTTGGGAACATACTTTTGGGAACACACTTTTGGGAACACACTTTTTTGTGAACACACTTTTTTTGGAAAACACTTTTGGGTACACACTTTTGGGAACACACTTTTTTGGGGAACACACTTTTGGGAACACACTTTTTTTGGGAACACACTTTTGGGAACACACTTTTTTAGGAACACACTTTTGGGAACACTTTTTTTTGGGAACACACTTTTGGGAACACACTTTTGGGAACACACTTTTTTGTGAACAAAATTTTTTTGGGAAAACACTTTTGGGTAAACACTTTTGGGAACACACTTTTTGCGATCACACTTTTGGGAACACACTTTTTTTGGGAACACACTTATTTTTGGAACACACATTTTTGGGAACACACTTTTTTTGGGAACACACTTTTGGGAACACAATTTTGGGAACACACTTTTGGGAACACACTTTTGGGAACACACATTTGGGAACATACGTTATTTGGGAACACACTTTTTGGAACACACATTTTTTGGGATCACACTTATTTTGGGAACACACTTTTTTTGGGAACACACCTTTTTGGGAACACACTTTTGGGAACACACTTTTTTGGGAACACACTTTTGGGAACACCATTTTTGGGAACACACTTTTGGGAACACACTTTTGGGAACACACTTTTGGGAAGACAATTTTTTGGGAACACACTTTTTTTGGGAACACAATTTTTTGGGAACAAACTTTTTTTGGGAACACACATTTTTTTGGGAACACACTTTTTTGGAGAACACACATTTTTGGGAACACACTTTATTTGGGAACGCACTTTTGGGACCACACGTTTGGGAACACACTTTTTTTGGGAACACACTTTTGGGAACACACTTTTTTAGGAACACACTTTTGGGAACACTCTTTTTTTGGGAACATACTTTTGGGAACATACTTTTGGGAACACACTTTTTTGTGAACACACTTTTTTTGGAAAACACTTTTGGGTACACACTTTTGGGAACACACTTTTTTGGGGAACACACTTTTGGGAACACACTTTTTTGGGGAACACACATTTTTTTGGGAACACACTTTTTTGGAGAACACACATTTTTGGGAACACACTTTTTTTGCGAACACACGTTTGGGAACACACTTTTTTGGTAACACACTTTTGGGAACACACTTTATTTGGGAACGCACTTTTGGGACCACACGTTTGGGAACACACTTTTTTTGGGAACACACTTTTTGGAACACACTTTTTTAGGAACACACTTTTGGGAACACTCTTTTTTTGGGAACATACTTTTGGGAACACACTTTTGGGAACACACTTTTTTGGGGAACACACTTTTGGGAACACACTTTTTTGGGAACACACTTTTGGGAACACCATTTTTGGGAACACACTTTTGGGATCACACTTTTAGGAACACACTTTTGGGAAGACAATTTTTGAGAACACAATTTTTGAGAACTCACTTATGGGAACACACTTTATTTGGGAATGCACTTTTGGAAACACACGTTTGGGAACACACTTTTTTGGGAACACACATATTTGGGAACACACGTATGGAACACACATTTTTGGGAACACAATTTTTTTGGGAACACACATTTTTTGGGAACACTCTTTTGGGAACACAATTTTTGAGAACACAATTTTGGAGAACTCACTTATGGGAGCACACCTTTTTGGGAACACACTTTATTTGGGAACGCACTTTTGGGAACATACGTTATTTGGGAACACACTTTTTGGAACACACATTTTTTGGGATCACACTTATTTTGGGAACACACTTTTTTTGGGAACACACCTTTTTGGGAACACACTTTTGGGAACACACTTTTTTGGGAACACACTTTTGGGAACACCATTTTTGGGAACACACTTTTGGGAACACACTTTTGGGAACACACTTTTGGGAAGACAATTTTTTGGGAACACACTTTTTTTGGGAACACAATTTTTTGGGAACAAACTTTTTTTGGGAACACACATTTTTTTAGGAACACACTTTTGGGAACACTTTTTTTTGGGAACACACTTTTGGGAACACACTTTTGGGAACACACTTTTTTGTGAACACAATTTTTTTGGGAAAACACTTTTGGGTAAACACTTTTGGGAACACACTTTTTGCGATCACACTTTTGGGAACACACTTTTTTTGGGAACACACTTATTTTTGGAACACACATTTTTGGGAACACACTTTTTTTGGGAACACACTTTTGGGAACACACTTCTGGCAAACACATTTTTTTTGGGCACACACTTTTTGGGAACACACTTTTGGGAACACACTTTTTTGGGTCCACACTTTTGGGAACACTCTTTTGGGAACAAACTTTTTTGGGAACACACTTTTTTTGGGAACACACATTTGGGAACACACTTTTTTTGGGAACACACTTTTTTTGGGATCACACTTATTTTGGGAACACACTTTTTTTGGGAACACACCCTTTTGGGAGACATACTTTTGGGAACACACTTTTTTGGGAACACACTTTTGGGAACACCATTTTTGGGAACACACTTTTGGGATCACACTTTTAGGAACACACTTTTGGGAAGACAATTTTTGAGAACACAATTTTTGAGAACTCACTTATGGGAACACATTTTATTTGGGAACGCACTTTTGGAAACACACGTTTGGGAACACACTTTTTTGGGAACACACATATTTGGGAACACACGTATGGAACACACATTTTTGGGAACACAGTTTTTTTGGGAACACACATTTTTTGGGAACACTCTTTTGGGAACACAATTTTTGAGAACACAATTTTGGAGAACTCACTTATGGGAGCACACCTTTTTGGGAACACACTTTATTTGGGAACGCACTTTTGGGAACATACGTTATTTGGGAACACACTTTTTGGAACACACATTTTTTGGGATCACACTTATTTTGGGAACACACTTTTTTTGGGAACACACCTTTTTGGGAACACACTTTTGGGAACACACTTTTTTGGGAACACACTTTTGGGAACACCATTTTTGGGAACACACTTTTGGGAACACACTTTTGGGAACACACTTTTGGGAAGGCAATTTTTTGGGAACACACTTTTTTTGGGAACACAATTTTTTGGGAACAAACTTTTTTTGGGAACACACATTTTTTTGGGAACACACTTTTTTGGAGAACACACATTTTTGGGAACACACTTTATTTGGGAACGCACTTTTGGGACCACACGTTTGGGAACACACTTTTTTTGGGAACACACTTTTGGGAACACACTTTTTTAGGAACACACTTTTGGGAACACTCTTTTTTTGGGAACATACTTTTGGGAACACACTTTTGGGAACACACTTTTTTGTGAACACACTTTTTTTGGAAAACACTTTTGGGTACACACTTTTGGGAACACACTTTTTTGGGGAACACACTTTTGGGAACACACTTTTTTGGGGAACACACATTTTTTTGGGAACACACTTTTTTGGAGAACACACATTTTTGGGAACACACTTTTTTTGCGAACACACGTTTGGGAACACACTTTTTTGGTAACACACTTTTGGGAACACACTTTATTTGGGAACGCACTTTTGGGACCACACGTTTGGGAACACACTTTTTTTGGGAACACACTTTTTGGAACACACTTTTTTAGGAACACACTTTTGGGAACAATCTTTTTTTGGGAACATACTTTTGGGAACACACTTTTGGGAACACACTTTTTTGTGAACACACTTTTTTTGGAAAACACTTTTGGGTACACACTTTTGGGAACACACTTTTTTGGGGAACACACTTTTGGGAACACACTTTTTTTGGGAACACACTTTTGGGAACACACTTTTTTAGGAACACACTTTTGGGAACACTTTTTTTTGGGAACACACTTTTGGGAACACACTTTTGGGAACACACTTTTTTGTGAACACAATTTTTTTGGGAAAACACTTTTGGGTAAACACTTTTGGGAACACACTTTTGGGAACACACTTTTGGGAACACACTTTTTTTGGGAACACACTTATTTTTGGAACACACATTTTTGGGAACACACTTTTTTTGGGAACACACTTTTGGGAACACACTTCTGGCAAACACAGTTTTTTTGGGCACACACTTTTTGGGAACACACTTTTGGGAACACACTTTTTTGGGTCCACACTTTTGGGAACACTCTTTTGGGAACAAACTTTTTTGGGAACACACTTTTTTTGGGAACACACATTTGGGAACACACTTTTTTTGGGAACACACTTTTTTTGGGATCACACTTATTTTGGGAACACACTTTTTTTGGGAACACACCCTTTTGGGAGACATACTTTTGGGAACACACTTTTTTGGGAACACACTTTTGGGAACACCATTTTTGGGAACACACTTTTGGGATCACACTTTTAGGAACACACTTTTGGGAAGACAATTTTTGAGAACACAATTTTTGAGAACTCACTTATGGGAACACACTTTATTTGGGAACGCACTTTTGGAAACACACGTTTGGGAACACACTTTTTTGGGAACACACATATTTGGGAACACACGTATGGAACACACATTTTTGGGAACACAGTTTTTTTGGGAACACACATTTTTTGGGAACACTCTTTTGGGAACACAATTTTTGAGAACACAATTTTGGAGAACTCACTTATGGGAGCACACCTTTTTGGGAACACACTTTATTTGGGAACGCACTTTTGGGAACACACTTTTGGGAACACACTTTTTTGGGAACACACTTTTGGGAACACCATTTTTGGGAACACACTTTTGGGAACACACTTTTGGGAACACACTTTTGGGAAGACAATTTTTTGGGAACACACTTTTTTTGGGAACACAATTTTTTGGGAACAAACTTTTTTTGGGAACACACATTTTTTTGGGAACACACTTTTTTGGAGAACACACATTTTTGGGAACACACTTTATTTGGGAACGCACTTTTGGGACCACACGTTTGGGAACACACTTTTTTTGGGAACACACTTTTTGGAACACCTTTTTTTGGGAACACACTTTTGGGAATACACTTTTGTGGGAACACACTTTTTTTGGGAACACACATTATTTGGGAACATCCTTTTGGGAACACAATTTTTGAGAACACAATTTTTGAGAACTCACTTATGGGAACACACCTTTTTGGGAACACACTTTATTTGGGAACGCACTTTTGGGAACACACTTTTGTGAATATACTTTTGTGGGAACCCACTTTTGGGAAAACACTTTTTTGGGAACACACTTTTGAGAAAACACTTTTTTTGGGAAAGCACTTTTTTTGGGAACACACTTTTGGGAACACACTTTTTTGGGAACACTCTTTTGGGAACACACTTTTTGGGAACACCTTTATTTGGGAACACACTTTTGGGAACACACTTTTGGGAACACACTTTTGGGAACACAATTTTTTGGGAACACACTTTTTTGGGAACACAATTTTTTGGGAACACACTTTTTTGGGGAACACACATTTTTTGGGAACACACTTTTTTGGGGAACACACATTTTTGGGAACACACTTTTTTTGCGAACACACGTTTGGGAACACACTTTTTGGGAACACCTTTTTTTGGGAACACACTTTTGGGAACACACTTTTGGGAACACACTTTTGGGAACACAATTTTTTGGGAACACACTTTTTTGGGAACACAATTTTTTGGGAACACACTTTTTTGGGGAACACACATTTTTTGGGAACACACTTTTTTGGGGAACACACATTTTTGGGAACACACTTTTTTTGCGAACACACGTTTGGGAACACACTTTTTTGGTAACACACTTTTGGGAACACACTTTATTTGGGAACGCACTTTTGGGAACACACGTTTGGGAACACAATTTTTTGGGAACAAACTGTTTTTGGGAACACACTTGTGGGAACACAATTTTTTGGGGAACACACTGTTTTTTAGAACACACTTTTTTTTGGGAACGCAATTTGGGAACTAACTTTTGGGAACACACTTTTTTGGGGAACACACTGTTTTTGGGAACACACTTTTTTTGGGAACACACTTTTGGGAACACACTTTTGGGAAACACTTTTTTGGGAACACACATATTTTGGGAACACACTTTTGGAACTCACTTTTTGGAACACACATTTTTGGGGAACACACTTTTTTGGGAACACTTTTTTCGGGAACACACTTTTGGGAATACACTTTTGTGGGGAACCCACTTTTGGGAACACACTTCTGGGAACACACCTTTTTTGGGAACACACATTTGGGAACACACTTTATTGGGGAACACACTTTTTGTGGATCACATATTTTGGGAACACACTTTTTTTGGGAACACACCTTTTTGGGAGACACACTTTTGGGAACACAGTTCTTTTGGGAACACACTTTTGGGAACACACATTTTTGGGAACACAGTTTTTTGGGAACACACTTTATTTGGGAACGCACGTTTGGGAACACACGTTCGGGAACACACTTTTTTGGGAACACATATTTGGGAACAAACGTTTGGAACACACTTTTATTGGAACACACTTTTTTGGGAACACACTTTTTTGGGGAACACACTTTTGGGAACACAATTTTTTGGGAACACACTTTTTTTGGGAACACACTTTTGGGAACACACTTTTTTGGGGAACACACATTTTTTGGGAACACACTTTTTTTGCGAACACACGTTTGGGAACACACTTTTTTGGTAACACACTTTTGGGAACACACTTTATTTGGGAACACACTTTTGGGAACACACGTTTGGGAACACATTTTTTTGTGAACATACTGTTTTTGGGAACACACTTTTGGGAACACACTTTTTTGGGAACACACTTTTGGGAACACACTTTTTGGGAACACACTTTTGTGAACACACTTTTTTGTGAACACAGTTTTGGGAACACATTTTTTTTGGAACACACTTTTGGGAACACACGTTTGGGAATACACTTTTTTGGGAACACACATATTTTGGGAACACACTATTGGGAATACATATTTTTGGGAACACAGTTTTTTTGGGAACACAATTTTTGAGAACACAATTTTTGAGAACTCACTTATGGGAGCACACCTTTTTGGGAACACACTTTATTTGGGAACGCACTTTTGGGAACAAACTTTTGGGAACACACTTTTTTGGGGAACACTGTTTTTGGGAACACACTTTTTTGGGGAACACACTGTTTTTGGGAACACACTTTTTTTGGGAACACACTTTTGGGAAACACTTTTTTGGGAACACACATATTTTGGGAACACACTTTTGGAACTCACTTTTTGGAACACACATTTTTGGGAACACACTTTTTTGGGAACACACTTTTTTTGGGAACACACTTTTGGGAACACACTGTTTTTGGGAACACACTTTTGGGAACACACTTTTTTGGGGAACACACTGTTTTTTGGAACACACTTTTTTTGGGAACACTCTTTTAGGAACACAATTTTTGAGAACACAATTTTTGAGAACACTTATGGGAGCACACCTTTTTGGAACACACTTTATTTGGGAACGTACTTTTGAGAACACACGTTTGGGAACACACTTTTTTGGGAACACATATTTGGGAACACACGTTTGGAACACACTTTTTTGGGAACATATTTTTTTGGGAACACACTTTTTTGGGAACACACTTTTTTTGGGAACACACTTTTTTTGGGAACACACATTTTTTGGGAACACTTTTTTTGGGAACACACTTTTGGGAACAGACTTTTTTGGGAATACACTTTTGGGAACACACTTTTTGGGAACACACTTTTGTGAACACACTTTTTTGTGAACACAATTTTGGGAACACATTTTTTTTGAACACACTTTTGGGAACACACGTTTGGGAATACACTTTTTTGGGAACACACATATTTTGGGAACACACTATTGGGAACACACTATTGGGAACACACAGTTTTGGGAACACAGTTTTTTTGGGAACACAATTTTTGAGAACACAATTTTTGAGAACTCACTTATGGGAGCACAGCTTTTTGGGAACACACTTTATTTGGGAACGCACTTTTGGGAACAAACTTTTGGGAACACACTTTTGGGAACACATTTTTGGGAACACACTTCTGGCAAACACAGTTTTTTTGGGCACACACTTTTTGGGAACACACTTTTGGGAACACACTTTATTTGGGAACGCACTTTTGGGAACAAACTTTTGGGAACACACTTTTGGGAACACATTTTTGGGAACACACTTCTGGCAAACACAGTTTTTTTGGGCACACACTTTTTGGGAACACACTTTTGGGAACACACTTTTTTGGGTCCACACTTTTGGGAACACTCTTTTGGGAACAAACTTTTTTGGGAACACACTTTTTTTGGGAACACACATTTGGGAACACACTTTTTTTGGGAACACACTTTTTTTGGATCACACTTATTTTGGGAACACACTTTTTTTGGGAACACACCCTTTTGGGAGACATACTTTTGGGAACACACTTTTTTGGGAACACACTTTTGGGAACACCATTTTTGGGAACACACTTTTGGGATCACACTTTTAGGAACACACTTTTGGGAAGACAATTTTTGAGAACACAATTTTTGAGAACTCACTTATGGGAACACACCTTTTTGGGAACACACTTTATTTGGGAACGCACTTTTGGAAACACACGTTTGGGAACACACTTTTTTGGGAACACACATATTTGGGAACACACGTATGGAACACACATTTTTGGGAACACAGTTTTTTTGGGAACACACATTTTTTGGGAACACTCTTTTGGGAACACAATTTTTGAGAACACAATTTTTGAGAACTCACTTATGGGAGCACACCTTTTTGGGAACACACTTTATTTGGGAACGCACTTTTGGGAACATACGTTATTTGGGAACACACTTTTTGGAACACACATTTTTTGGGATCACACTTATTTTGGGAACACACTTTTTTTGGGAACACACCTTTTTGGGAACACACTTTTGGGAACACACTTTTTTGGGAACACACTTTTGGGAACACCATTTTTGGGAACACACTTTTGGGAACACACTTTTGGGAACACACTTTTGGGAAGACAATTTTTTGGGAACACACTTTTTTTGGGAACACAATTTTTTGGGAACAAACTTTTTTTGGGAACACACATTTTTTTGGGAACACACTTTTTTGGAGAACACACATTTTTGGGAACACACTTTATTTGGGAACGCACTTTTGGGACCACACGTTTGGGAACACACTTTTTTTGGGAACACACTTTTGGGAACACACTTTTTTAGGAACACACTTTTGGGAACACTCTTTTTTTGGGAACATACTTTTGGGAACATACTTTTGGGAACACACTTTTTTGTGAACACACTTTTTTTGGAAAACACTTTTGGGTACACACTTTTGGGAACACACTTTTTTGGGGAACACACTTTTGGGAACACACTTTTTTGGGGAACACACATTTTTTTGGGAACACACTTTTTTGGAGAACACACATTTTTGGGAACACACTTTTTTTGCGAACACACGTTTGGGAACACACTTTTTTGGTAACACACTTTTGGGAACACACTTTATTTGGGAACGCACTTTTGGGACCACACGTTTGGGAACACACTTTTTTTGGGAACACACTTTTTGGAACACACTTTTTTAGGAACACACTTTTGGGAACAATCTTTTTTTGGGAACATACTTTTGGGAACACACTTTTGGGAACACACTTTTTTGTGAACACACTTTTTTTGGAAAACACTTTTGGGTACACACTTTTGGGAACACACTTTTTTGGGGAACACACTTTTGGGAACACACTTTTTTTGGGAACACACTTTTGGGAACACACTTTTTTAGGAACACACTTTTGGGAACACTTTTTTTTGGGAACACACTTTTGGGAACACACTTTTGGGAACACACTTTTTTGTGAACACAATTTTTTTGGGAAAACACTTTTGGGTAAACACTTTTGGGAACACACTTTTTGCGATCACACTTTTGGGAACACACTTTTTTTGGGAACACACTTATTTTTGGAACACACATTTTTGGGAACACACTTTTTTTGGGAACACACTTTTGGGAACACACTTCTGGCAAACACATTTTTTTTGGGCACACACTTTTTGGGAACACACTTTTGGGAACACACTTTTTTGGGTCCACACTTTTGGGAACACTCTTTTGGGAACAAACTTTTTTGGGAACACACTTTTTTTGGGAACACACATTTGGGAACACACTTTTTTTGGGAACACACTTTTTTTGGGATCACACTTATTTTGGGAACACACTTTTTTTGGGAACACACCCTTTTGGGAGACATACTTTTGGGAACACACTTTTTTGGGAACACACTTTTGGGAACACCATTTTTGGGAACACACTTTTGGGATCACACTTTTAGGAACACACTTTTGGGAAGACAATTTTTGAGAACACAATTTTTGAGAACTCACTTATGGGAACACACTTTATTTGGGAATGCACTTTTGGAAACACACGTTTGGGAACACACTTTTTTGGGAACACACATATTTGGGAACACACGTATGGAACACACATTTTTGGGAACACAGTTTTTTTGGGAACACACATTTTTTGGGAACACTCTTTTGGGAACACAATTTTTGAGAACACAATTTTGGAGAACTCACTTATGGGAGCACACCTTTTTGGGAACACACTTTATTTGGGAACGCACTTTTGGGAACATACGTTATTTGGGAACACACTTTTTGGAACACACATTTTTTGGGATCACACTTATTTTGGGAACACACTTTTTTTGGGAACACACCTTTTTGGGAACACACTTTTGGGAACACACTTTTTTGGGAACACACTTTTGGGAACACCATTTTTGGGAACACACTTTTGGGAACACACTTTTGGGAACACACTTTTGGGAAGACAATTTTTTGGGAACACACTTTTTTTGGGAACACAATTTTTTGGGAACAAACTTTTTTTGGGAACACACATTTTTTTGGGAACACACTTTTTTGGAGAACACACATTTTTGGGAACACACTTTATTTGGGAACGCACTTTTGGGACCACACGTTTGGGAACACACTTTTTTTGGGAACACACTTTTGGGAACACACTTTTTTAGGAACACACTTTTGGGAACACTCTTTTTTTGGGAACATACTTTTGGGAACACACTTTTGGGAACACACTTTTTTGTGAACACACTTTTTTTGGAAAACACTTTTGGGTACACACTTTTGGGAACACACTTTTTTGGGGAACACACTTTTGGGAACACACTTTTTTGGGGAACACACATTTTTTTGGGAACACACTTTTTTGGAGAACACACATTTTTGGGAACACACTTTTTTTGCGAACACACGTTTGGGAACACACTTTTTTGGTAACACACTTTTGGGAACACACTTTATTTGGGAACGCACTTTTGGGACCACACGTTTGGGAACACACTTTTTTTGGGAACACACTTTTTGGAACACACTTTTTTAGGAACACACTTTTGGGAACAATCTTTTTTTGGGAACATACTTTTGGGAACACACTTTTGGGAACACACTTTTTTGTGAACACACTTTTTTTGGAAAACACTTTTGGGTACACACTTTTGGGAACACACTTTTTTGGGGAACACACTTTTGGGAACACACTTTTTTTGGGAACACACTTTTGGGAACACACTTTTTTAGGAACACACTTTTGGGAACACTTTTTTTTGGGAACACACTTTTGGGAACACACTTTTGGGAACACACTTTTTTGTGAACACAATTTTTTTGGGAAAACACTTTTGGGTAAACACTTTTGGGAACACACTTTTTGCGATCACACTTTTGGGAACACACTTTTTTTGGGAACACACTTATTTTTGGAACACACATTTTTGGGAACACACTTTTTTTGGGAACACACTTTTGGGAACACACTTCTGGCAAACACATTTTTTTTGGGCACACACTTTTTGGGAACACACTTTTGGGAACACACTTTTTTGGGTCCACACTTTTGGGAACACTCTTTTGGGAACAAACTTTTTTGGGAACACACTTTTTTTGGGAACACACATTTGGGAACACACTTTTTTTGGGAACACACTTTTTTTGGGATCACACTTATTTTGGGAACACACTTTTTTTGGGAACACACCCTTTTGGGAGACATACTTTTGGGAACACACTTTTTTGGGAACACACTTTTGGGAACACCATTTTTGGGAACACACTTTTGGGATCACACTTTTAGGAACACACTTTTGGGAAGACAATTTTTGAGAACACAATTTTTGAGAACTCACTTATGGGAACACACTTTATTTGGGAATGCACTTTTGGAAACACACGTTTGGGAACACACTTTTTTGGGAACACACATATTTGGGAACACACGTATGGAACACACATTTTTGGGAACACAGTTTTTTTGGGAACACACATTTTTTGGGAACACTCTTTTGGGAACACAATTTTTGAGAACACAATTTTGGAGAACTCACTTATGGGAGCACACCTTTTTGGGAACACACTTTATTTGGGAACGCACTTTTGGGAACATACGTTATTTGGGAACACACTTTTTGGAACACACATTTTTTGGGATCACACTTATTTTGGGAACACACTTTTTTTGGGAACACACCTTTTTGGGAACACACTTTTGGGAACACACTTTTTTGGGAACACACTTTTGGGAACACCATTTTTGGGAACACACTTTTGGGAACACACTTTTGGGAACACACTTTTGGGAAGACAATTTTTTGGGAACACACTTTTTTTGGGAACACAATTTTTTGGGAACAAACTTTTTTTGGGAACACACATTTTTTTGGGAACACACTTTTTTGGAGAACACACATTTTTGGGAACACACTTTATTTGGGAACGCACTTTTGGGACCACACGTTTGGGAACACACTTTTTTTGGGAACACACTTTTGGGAACACACTTTTTTAGGAACACACTTTTGGGAACACTCTTTTTTTGGGAACATACTTTTGGGAACACACTTTTGGGAACACACTTTTTTGTGAACACACTTTTTTTGGAAAACACTTTTGGGTACACACTTTTGGGAACACACTTTTTTGGGGAACACACTTTTGGGAACACACTTTTTTGGGGAACACACATTTTTTTGGGAACACACTTTTTTGGAGAACACACATTTTTGGGAACACACTTTTTTTGCGAACACACGTTTGGGAACACACTTTTTTGGTAACACACTTTTGGGAACACACTTTATTTGGGAACGCACTTTTGGGACCACACGTTTGGGAACACACTTTTTTTGGGAACACACTTTTTGGAACACACTTTTTTAGGAACACACTTTTGGGAACACTCTTTTTTTGGGAACATACTTTTGGGAACACACTTTTGGGAACACACTTTTTTGTGAACACACTTTTTTTGGAAAACACTTTTGGGTACACACTTTTGGGAACACACTTTTTTGGGGAACACACTTTTGGGAACACACTTTTTTTGGGAACACACTTTTGGGAACACACTTTTTTAGGAACACACTTTTGGGAACACTTTTTTTTGGGAACACACTTTTGGGAACACACTTTTGGGAACACACTTTTTTGTGAACAAAATTTTTTTGGGAAAACACTTTTGGGTAAACACTTTTGGGAACACACTTTTTGCGATCACACTTTTGGGAACACACTTTTTTTGGGAACACACTTATTTTTGGAACACACATTTTTGGGAACACACTTTTTTTGGGAACACACTTTTGGGAACACAATTTTGGGAACACACTTTTGGGAACACACTTTTGGGAACACACATTTGGGAACATACGTTATTTGGGAACACACTTTTTGGAACACACATTTTTTGGGATCACACTTATTTTGGGAACACACTTTTTTTGGGAACACACCTTTTTGGGAACACACTTTTGGGAACACACTTTTTTGGGAACACACTTTTGGGAACACCATTTTTGGGAACACACTTTTGGGAACACACTTTTGGGAACACACTTTTGGGAAGACAATTTTTTGGGAACACACTTTTTTTGGGAACACAATTTTTTGGGAACAAACTTTTTTTGGGAACACACATTTTTTTGGGAACACACTTTTTTGGAGAACACACATTTTTGGGAACACACTTTATTTGGGAACGCACTTTTGGGACCACACGTTTGGGAACACACTTTTTTTGGGAACACACTTTTGGGAACACACTTTTTTAGGAACACACTTTTGGGAACACTCTTTTTTTGGGAACATACTTTTGGGAACACACTTTTGGGAACACACTTTTTTGTGAACACACTTTTTTTGGAAAACACTTTTGGGTACACACTTTTTTGGGGAACACACTTTTGGGAACACACTTTTTTGGGGAACACACATTTTTTTGGGAACACACTTTTTTGGAGAACACACATTTTTGGGAACACACTTTTTTTGCGAACACACGTTTGGGAACACACTTTTTTGGTAACACACTTTTGGGAACACACTTTATTTGGGAACGCACTTTTGGGACCACACGTTTGGGAACACACTTTTTTTGGGAACACACTTTTTGGAACACACTTTTTTAGGAACACACTTTTGGGAACACTCTTTTTTTGGGAACATACTTTTGGGAACACACTTTTGGGAACACACTTTTTTGTGAACACACTTTTTTTGGAAAACACTTTTGGGTACACACTTTTGGGAACACACTTTTTTGGGGAACACACTTTTGGGAACACACTTTTTTTGGGAACACACTTTTGGGAACACACTTTTTAGGAACACACTTTTGGAACACTTTTTTTTGGGAACACACTTTTGGGAACACACTTTTGGGAACACACTTTTTTGTGAACACAATTTTTTTGGGAAAACACTTTTGGGTAAACACTTTTGGGAACACACTTTTTGCGATCACACTTTTGGGAACACACTTTTTTTGGGAACACACTTATTTTTGGAACACACATTTTTGGGAACACACTTTTTTTGGGAACACACTTTTGGGAACACAATTTTGGGAACACACTTTTGGGAACACACTTTTGGGAACACACATTTGGGAAGACACTTTTTTGGGAACACACTTTTTTGGGGAACACACCTTTGGGAACTCTTTTGGGAACACACTTTTTTTGGGATCACACTTTTGGGAACACACTTTTTTGTGAACACACTTTTTTTGGGAAAACACTTTTGGGAACACACGTTTTGCGATCACACTTTTGGGAACACACTTTTTTGGGAACACACTTTTTTTGCGAACACACTTTTGGGAACAAGCTTTTTTGGGAACTCATTTATTTTGGGAATACACTTGTTTTGGAACACACTTTTTGGGAACACACTTTTTTGAACACACTTTTTTTCGAAGACACCTTTTTTGGGAACACAATTTTTGGGGAACACACTTTTTTCAACACACTTTTTTTGGAACACACTTTTGGGAACACACTTTATTTGGGAACACACTTTTGGGAACACACTTTTGGGGACACTTTTTTTGGGAACTCATTTATTTTGGGAATACACTTTTTTTGGGAAAACACTTTTTGGGAACACACTTTTTTGAACACACTTTTTTTCGAACACACTTTTGGGAACACACTTTTTTTGGGAACACAATTTTTGGGGAACACACTTTTTTGAAGACACTTTTTTTGGAACACACTTGTTTTGGGAACACACTTCTGGGAACACACTTTTGGGAACACACTTTTTTTGGGAACACAATTTTTGGGGAACACACTTTTTTGAACACACTTTTTTTGGAACACACTTTTGGGAACACACTTTATTTGGGAACACACTTTTGGGAACACACTTTTGGGGACACTTTTTTCGGGAACACACTTATTTTGGGAACATACATTTTTTGGGAAGACACTTTTGTGAACAAGCTTTTTTGGGAACTCATTTATTTTGGGAATACACTTCTTTTGGAACAGACTTTTTGGGAACACACTTTTTCTAGGAACACACTTTTGGGAACACACTTTTTTTGGAACACATTTTTTGGGGAACACACTTTTTTGAACACACTTATTTTGGGAACACACTTTTTTTGGGAACACACTTTTTGGGGACACACTTTTGGGAACACACTTTTTTGGGAACACACTTTTGGGAACACCATTTTTGGGAACACACTTTTGGGAACACACTTTTGGGAACACACTTTTGGGAACACAATTTTTTGGGAACACACTTTTTTTGGGAACACAATTTTTTGGGAACACACTTTTTTGGGAACACACTTTTGGGAACACACTTTTTTTGGGAACACACTTTTGGGAACACACTTTTTTAGGAACACACTTTTGGGAACACTTTTTTTTGGGAACACACTTTTGGGAACACACTTTTTGGAACACACTTTTTTGTGAACACAATTTTTTTGGGAAAACACTTTTGGGTACACACTTTTGGGAACACACTTTTTGCGATCACACTTTTGGGAACACACTTTTTTTGGGAACACACTTATTTTTGGAACACACATTTTTGGGAACACACTTTTTTTGGGAACACACTTTTAGAACACAATTTTGGGAACACACTTTTGGGAACACACTTTTGGGAACACACATTTGGGAACACACTTTATTTTTATTTTATTCACAAAATGCTGGAGTAACTCAGCAGGTCAGGCAGCATCTCGGGAGAGAAGGAATGGGTGACGTTTCGGGTCGAGACCCTTCTTCAGAAACGTCACCCATTCCTTCTCTCCCGAGATGCTGCCTGACCTGCTGAGTTACTCCAGCATTTTGTGAATAAATCGATTTGTACCAGCATCTGCAGTTATTTTCTTATACTACTGGGAACACACTTTTTTGGGAACACACTTTTTTGGGGAACACACCTTTGGGAACACTTTTGGGAACACACTTTTTTTGGGGTCACACTTTTGGGAACACACTTTTTTGGGAACACACTTTTCGGAACACATTTTTTTGTGATCACACTTTTTGGAACACACATTTTCGTGAACACACTTTTTTTGGGAAAACTCTTTTGGGAACACACTTTTTGCGATCACACTTTTGGGAACACACTTTTTTTGGGAAAACACTTATTTTTGGAACACACTTTTTTGGGAACACATTTTTTTTGGGAACATACTTTTGGGAACAAGCTTTTTTGGGAACTCATTTATTTTGGGAATACACTTCTTTTGGAACACACTTTTTGGGAACACACTTTTTTGAACACACTTTTTTTCGAACACACTTTTGGGAACACACTTTTTTTGGGAACACAATTTTTGGGGAACACACTTTTTTGAACACACTTTTTTTGGAACACACTTTTGGGAACACACTTTATTTGGGAACACACTTTTGGGAACACACTTTTGGGGACACTTTTTTTGGGAACTCATTTATTTTGGGAATACACTTTTTTTGGGAACACACTTTTTGGGAACACACTTTTTTGAACACACTTTTTTTCGAACACACTTTTGGGAACACACTTTTTTTGTGAACACACTTATTTTGGGAACGCACGTTGTTCGGAAACACACTTTTGGGAGCACACTTTTGGGAACACACTTTTTTTTGGAAAACTCATTTTTGGAACACACTTTTGGGAAAACACTTTTGGGAACATACTTTTATTGGGAACACACTTATTTTGGGCACACAATTTTGGGAACACACTTTTGGGAACACACTTTTTTTAGGAACACTCATTTTGGGAACACACTTATTTTTGAACACACTTTTTTTTGGAACACACTTTTTTGGTAACACACTTTTGGGAACACACTTTATTTGGGAACACACTTTTTGGAACACACTTTTGGGAACGCTCTTTTTTCGGGAACACATTTATTTTGGGACCACACTTCTTTTGAGAACACACTTTTTTGGGAACATACTTTTTTGGGGAACACACTTTTTTGGGAACACAATTTTGGGAACACACTTTTGGGAACAGACTTTTTCGGGAACACACTTATTTTGGGTGCATACTTTTTTTGGGAACACAATTTTGGGAAACACTTTTTTGGGAACGCATTTATTTTGGGAACACACTTCTTTTGGAAAACACTTTTTGGGAACACACTTTCTTTGGGAACACAATTTTTGGGGAACACACTTTTTTGAACACACTTTTTTTGGAACACACTTTTGGGAACACACTTTATTTGGGAACACACTTTTGGGAACACACTTTTGGGAACAAACTTTTTTCGGGAACACACTTTTTTTGGGAACATACTTTTTTTGGGAACACACTTTGGGAACACACTTTTTTGGGAACACATTTATTTCGGCAGCACAATTCTTTGGGGAACACATTTTTGGGCACATATTTTTTGGGGAACATACTTTTGGGAACACACTTTTGCGAACACAATTTTTTTGGGAACACATTTATTTTCGGAACACACTTCTCTTTTCGGAACACACTTTGTTTGGGATCACACTTATTTTGGGAACAAACTTGGGAACACAATTTTTTTGGGAACACACTTTTTTGGGAACACACTTTTGGGAACACACTTTTTTGGCAACACACTTTTGGGAACACACTTTTGGGAACACACTTTTTTAGGGAACACACTTTTTTGGGGAACACACTTTTGGGAACACACTTTTTTTGGGAACACACTTTTGGGAACACACTTTTTTATGAACACACTTTTGGGAACACTCTTTTTTTGGGGACACACTTTTGGGAACACACTTTTGGGAACACACTTTTTTTGGGAACACACTTTTTTGGGGAACACACCTTTGGGGACGCTTTTGGGAACACACTTTTTTGGGATCACACTTTTGGGTAAACACTTTTTTGGGAACACACTTTTTGGAACATATTTTTTTGTGATCACACTTTTAGAAAAACACACTTTTTTGTGAACACACTTTTTTGGGGAAAACACTTTTGGGAACACACTTTTTGCGATCACACTTTTGGGAACACACTATTTTGGGATCACACTTATTTTTGGAACACACTTTTTTGGGAACACACTTTTTTTGGGAACACACTTTTGGGAACACGCTTTTTGTGTGAACACACTTTTGGGAACACACTTTTGGGAACATACTTTTTTTGGAACACACTTTTGGGAACACATTTTTTGGAACATACTTTTGGGAACAGACTTTTTCAGGGAACACATGTATTTTGGGAACGCACTTCTTTTGGAACACACTTTTGGGAACACACTTTTTTGGGAACACAATTTTTTGGTACACACTTTTTTGAACACACTTTTTTTGGAACACACTTTTGGGAACACACTTTTGGGAACACACTTTTTTGGGGACACTTTTTTCGGGAACACACTTATTTTGGGAACATACTTTTTTTGGGAACACACTTTTGGGAACAAGCTTTTTTGGGAACTCATTTATTTTGGGAATATACTTCTTTTGGAACACACTTTTTGGGAACACACTTTTTCTAGGAACACACTTTTGGGAACACACTTTTTTTGGGAACACAATTTTTGGGGAACACACTTTTTTGGTAACACTTTTGTTTTGGGACCACACTTCTTTTGGGAACACACTTTTTTTGAACATACTTTTTTTGGGGAACACACATTTGGAACACACCTTTGGTAACACACTTTTTTTGGGAACACACTTTTGGGAACATACTTTTTTCGGGAACATACATATTTTGGGAACATACTTTTTTGGGAACACACTTTTGGGAACACACTTTTTCAGGGAACACATGTATTTTGGGAACACACTTCTTTTGGAACACACTTTTTGGGAACACACTTTTTGGGAACACATTTTATTTGGGAACACACTTTTGGGAACACACATTTGAGGACACTTTTTTCGGGAACACACTTTGGGAACACATTTTTTTGGGAACATTTGTTTTGGGACCACACTTCTTTTGGGAACACACTTTTTTTGGGAACACACTTTTTTGGGAACACACTTTTGGGAACACACTTTTGGGAACACACTTTTTTAGGGAACACACTTATTTTGGGGACACACTATTGGGAACACACTTTTGGGAACACACTTTTGGGAACACACTTTTGGGAACACAATTTTTTGGGAACACACTTTTTTTGGGAACACAATTTTTTGGGAACACACTTTTTTGGGGAACACACTTTTGGGAACACACTTTTTTTGGGAACACACTTTTGGGAACACACTTTTTTAGGAACACACTTTTGGGAACACTTTTTTTTGGGAACACACTTTTGGGAACACACTTTTGGGAACACACTTTTTTGTGAACACAATTTTTTTGGGAAAACACTTTTGGGTACACACTTTTGGGAACACACTTTTTGCGATCACACTTTTGGGAACACACTTTTTTTGGGAACACACTTATTTTTGGAACACACATTTTTGGGAACACACTTTTTTTGGGAACACACTTTTAGAACACAATTTTGGGAACACACTTTTGGGAACACACTTTTGGGAACACACATTTGGGAACACACTTTTTTTTTTTTTTATTCACAAAATGCTGGAGTAACTCAGCAGGTCAGGCAGCATCTCGGGAGAGAAGGAATGGGTGACGTTTCGGGTCGAGACCCTTCTTCAGAAACGTCACCCATTCCTTCTCTCCCGAGATGCTGCCTGACCTGCTGAGTTACTCCAGCATTTTGTGAATAAATCGATTTGTACCAGCATCTGCAGTTATTTTCTTATACTACTGGGAACACTCTTTTTTGGGAACACACTTTTTTGGGGAACACACCTTTGGGAACTCTTTTGGGAACACACTTTTTTTGGGGTTACACTTTTGGGAACACACTTTTTTGGGAACACACTTTTCGGAACACATTTTTTTGTGATCACACTTTTTGGAACACACATTTTCGTGAACACACTTTTTTTGGGAAAACTCTTTTGGGAACACAGTTTTTGCGATCACACTTTTGGGAACACACTTTTTTTGGGAAAACACTTATTTTTGGAACACACTTTTTTGGGAACACACTTTTTTTGGGAACATACTTTTGGGAACAAGCTTTTTTGGGAACTCATTTATTTTGGGAATACACTTCTTTTGGAACACACTTTTTGGGAACACACTTTTTTGAACACACTTTTTTTCGAACACACTTTTGGGAACACACTTTTTTTGGGAACACAATTTTTGGGGAACACACTTTTTTGAACACACTTTTTTTGGAACACACTTTTGGGAACACACTTTATTTGGGAACACACTTTTGGGAACACACTTTTGGGGACACTTTTTTTGGGAACTCATTTATTTTGGGAATACACTTTTTTTGGGAACACACTTTTTGGGAACACACTTTTTTGAACACACTTTTTTTCGAACACACTTTTTTGAACACACTTTTTTTCGAACACACTTTTGGGAACACTTTTTTTGGGAACACAATTTTTGGGGAACACACTTTTTTGAAGACACTTTTTTTGGAACACACTTGTTTTGGGAACACACTTCTGGGAACACACTTTTGGGAACACACTTTTTTTGGGAACACAATTTTTGGGGAACACACTTTTTTGAACACACTTTTTTTGGAACACACTTTTGGGAACACACTTTATTTGGGAACACACTTTTGGGAACACACTTTTGGGGACACTTTTTTCGGGAACACACTTATTTTGGGAACATACATTTTTTGGGAAGACACTTTTGTGAACAAGCTTTTTTGGGAACTCATTTATTTTGGGAATACACTTCTTTTGGAACAGACTTTTTGGGAACACACTTTTTCTAGGAACACACTTTTGGGAACACACTTTTTTTGGAACACATTTTTTGGGGAACACACTTTTTTGAACACACTTATTTTGGGAACACACTTTTTTTGGGAACACACTTTTTGGGGACACACTTTTGGGAACACACTTTTTTGGGAACACACTTTTGGGAACACCATTTTTGGGAACACACTTTTGGGAACACACTTTTGGGAACACACTTTTGGGAACACAATTTTTTGGGAACACACTTTTTTTGGGAACACAATTTTTTGGGAACAGACTTTTTTGGGGAACACACTTTTGGGAACACACTTTTTTTGGGAACACACTTTTGGGAACACACTTTTTTAGGAACACACTTTTGGGAACACTTTTTTTTGGGAACACACTTTTGGGAACACACTTTTTGGAACACACTTTTTTGTGAACACAATTTTTTTGGGAAAACACTTTTGGGTACACACTTTTGGGAACACACTTTTTGCGATCACACTTTTGGGAACACACTTTTTTTGGGAACACACTTATTTTTGGAACACACATTTTTGGGAACACACTTTTTCTAGGAACACACTTTTGGGAACACACTTTTTTTGGAACACATTTTTTGGGGAACACACTTTTTTGAACACACTTATTTTGGGAACACACTTTTTTTGGGAACACACTTTTTGGGGACACACTTTTGGGAACACACTTTTTTGGGAACACACTTTTGGGAACACCATTTTTGGGAACACACTTTTGGGAACACAATTTTTTGGGAACACACTTTTTTTGGGAACACAATTTTTTGGGAACACACTTTTTTGGGGAACACACTTTTGGGAACACACTTTTTTTGGGAACACACTTTTGGGAACACACTTTTTTAGGAACACACTTTTGGGAACACTTTTTTTTGGGAACACACTTTTGGGAACACACTTTTTGGAACACACTTTTTTGTGAACACAATTTTTTTGGGAAAACACTTTTGGGTACACACTTTTGGGAACACACTTTTTGCGATCACACTTTTGGGAACACACTTTTTTTGGGAACACACTTATTTTTGGAACACACATTTTTGGGAACACACTTTTTTTGGGAACACACTTTTAGAACACAATTTTGGGAACACACTTTTGGGAACACTCTTTTGGGAACACACATTTGGGAACACACTTTATTTTTATTTTATTCACAAAATGCTGGAGTAACTCAGCAGGTCAGGCAGCATCTCGGGAGAGAAGGAATGGGTGACGTTTCGGGTCGAGACCCTTCTTCAGAAACGTCACCCATTCCTTCTCTCCCGAGATGCTGCCTGACCTGCTGAGTTACTCCAGCATTTTGTGAATAAATCGATTTGTACCAGCATCTGCAGTTATTTTCTTATACTACTGGGAACACACTTTTTTGGGAACACACTTTTTTGGGGAACACACCTTTGGGAACACTTTTGGGAACACACTTTTTTTGGGGTCACACTTTTGGGAACACACTTTTTTGGGAACACACTTTTCGGAACACATTTTTTTGTGATCACACTTTTTGGAACACACATTTTCGTGAACACACTTTTTTTGGGAAAACTCTTTTGGGAACACACTTTTTGCGATCACACTTTTGGGAACACACTTTTTTTGGGAAAACACTTATTTTTGGAACACACTTTTTTGGGAACACACTTTTTTTGGGAACATACTTTTGGGAACAAGCTTTTTTGGGAACTCATTTATTTTGGGAATACACTTCTTTTGGAACACACTTTTTGGGAACACACTTTTTTGAACACACTTTTTTTCGAACACACTTTTGGGAACACACTTTTTTTGGGAACACAATTTTTGGGGAACACACTTTTTTGAACACACTTTTTTTGGAACACACTTTTGGGAACACACTTTATTTGGGAACACACTTTTGGGGACACTTTTTTTGGGAACTCATTTATTTTGGGAATACACTTTTTTTGGGAACACACTTTTTGGGAACACACTTTTTTGAACACACTTTTTTTCGAACACACTTTTGGGAACACACTTTTTTTGTGAACACACTTATTTTGGGAACGCACGTTGTTCGGAAACACACTTTTGGGAGCACACTTTTGGGAACACACTTTTTTTTGGAAAACTCATTTTTGGAACACACTTTTGGGAAAACACTTTTGGGAACATACTTTTATTGGGAACACACTTATTTTGGGCACACAATTTTGGGAACACACTTTTGGGAACACACTTTTTTTAGGAACACTCATTTTGGGAACACACTTATTTTTGAACACACTTTTTTTTGGAACACTCTTTTTTGGTAACACACTTTTGGGAACACACTTTATTTGGGAACACACTTTTTGGAACACACTTTTGGGAACGCTCTTTTTTCGGGAACACATTTATTTTGGGACCACACTTCTTTTGAGAACACACTTTTTTGGGAACATACTTTTTTGGGGAACACACTTTTTTGGGAACACAATTTTGGGAACACACTTTTGGGAACAGACGTTTTTCGGGAACACACTTATTTTGGGTGCATACTTTTTTTGGGAACACAATTTTGGGAAACACTTTTGGGAACGCATTTATTTTGGGAACACACTTCTTTTGGAAAACACTTTTTGGGAACACACTTTCTTTGGGAACACAATTTTTGGGGAACACACTTTTTTGAACACACTTTTTTTGGAACACACTTTTGGGAACACACTTTATTTGGGAACACACTTTTGGGAACACACTTTTGGGAACAAACTTTTTTCGGGAACACACTTTTTTTGGGAACATACTTTTTTTGGGAACACACTTTGGGAACACACTTTTTTGGGAACACATTTATTTCGGCAGCACAATTCTTTGGGGAACACATTTTTGGGCACATATTTTTTGGGGAACATACTTTTGGGAACACACTTTTGCGAACACAATTTTTTTGGGAACACATTTATTTTCGGATCACACTTCTCTTTTCGGAACACACTTTGTTTGGGATCACACTTATTTTGGGAACACACTTGGGAACACAATTTTTTTGGGAACACACTTTTTTGGGAACACACTTTTGGGAACACACTTTTTTGGCAACACACTTTTGGGAACACACTTTTGGGAACACACTTTTTTAGGGAACACACTTTTTTGGGGAACACACTTTTGGGAACACACTTTTTTTGGGAACACACTTTTGGGAACACACTTTTTTATGAACACACTTTTGGGAACACTCTTTTTTTGGGGACACACTTTTGGGAACACACTTTTGGGAACACACTTTTTTTGGGAACACACTTTTTTGGGGAACACACCTTTGGGGACGCTTTTGGGAACACACTTTTTTGGGATCACACTTTTGGGTAAACACTTTTTTGGGAACACACTTTTTGGAACATATTTTTTTGTGATCACACTTTTAGAAAAACACACTTTTTTGTGAACACACTTTTTTGGGGAAAACACTTTTGGGAACACACTTTTTGCGATCACACTTTTGGGAACACACTATTTTGGGATCACACTTATTTTTGGAACACACTTTTTTGGGAACACACTTTTTTTGGGAACACACTTTTGGGAACACGCTTTTTGTGTGAACACACTTTTGGGAACACACTTTTGGGAACATACTTTTTTTGGAACACACTTTTGGGAACACATTTTTTGGAACATACTTTTGGGAACAGACTTTTTCAGGGAACACATGTATTTTGGGAACGCACTTCTTTTGGAACACACTTTTGGGAACACACTTTTTTGGGAACACAATTTTTTGGTACACACTTTTTTGAACACACTTTTTTTGGAACACACTTTTGGGAACACACTTTTGGGAACACACATTTGAGGACACTTTTTTCGGGAACACACTTTGGGAACACATTTTTTTGGGAACATTTGTTTTGGGACCACACTTCTTTTGGGAACACACTTTTTTTGGGAACACACTTTTTTGGGAACACACTTTTGGGAACACACTTTTGGGAACACACTTTTTTAGGGAACACACTTATTTTGGGGACACACTATTGGGAACACACTTTTGGGAACACACTTTTGGGAACACACTTTTGGGAACACAATTTTTTGGGAACACACTTTTTTTGGGAACACAATTTTTTGGGAACACACTTTTTTGGGGAACACACTTTTGGGAACACACTTTTTTTGGGAACACACTTTTGGGAACACACTTTTTTAGGAACACACTTTTGGGAACACTTTTTTTTGGGAACACACTTTTGGGAACACACTTTTGGGAACACACTTTTTTGTGAACACAATTTTTTTGGGAAAACACTTTTGGGTACACACTTTTGGGAACACACTTTTTGCGATCACACTTTTGGGAACACACTTTTTTTGGGAACACACTTATTTTTGGAACACACATTTTTGGGAACACACTTTTTTTGGGAACACACTTTTAGAACACAATTTTGGGAACACACTTTTGGGAACACACTTTTGGGAACACACATTTGGGAACACACTTTTTTTTTTTTTTATTCACAAAATGCTGGAGTAACTCAGCAGGTCAGGCAGCATCTCGGGAGAGAAGGAATGGGTGACGTTTCGGGTCGAGACCCTTCTTCAGAAACGTCACCCATTCCTTCTCTCCCGAGATGCTGCCTGACCTGCTGAGTTACTCCAGCATTTTGTGAATAAATCGATTTGTACCAGCATCTGCAGTTATTTTCTTATACTACTGGGAACACTCTTTTTTGGGAACATACTTTTTTGGGGAACACACCTTTGGGAACTCTTTTGGGAACACACTTTTTTTGGGGTTACACTTTTGGGAATACACTTTTTTGGGAACACACTTTTCGGAACACATTTTTTTGTGATCACACTTTTTGGAACACACATTTTCGTGAACACACTTTTTTTGGGAAAACTCTTTTGGGAACACAGTTTTTGCGATCACACTTTTGGGAACACACTTTTTTTGGGAAAACACTTATTTTTGGAACACACTTTTTTGGGAACACACTTTTTTTGGGAACATACTTTTGGGAACAAGCTTTTTTGGGAACTCATTTATTTTGGGAATACACTTCTTTTGGAACACACTTTTTGGGAACACACTTTTTTGAACACACTTTTTTTCGAACACACTTTTGGGAACACACTTTTTTTGGGAACACAATTTTTGGGGAACACACTTTTTTGAACACACTTTTTTTGGAACACACTTTTGGGAACACACTTTATTTGGGAACACACTTTTGGGAACACACTTTTGGGGACACTTTTTTTGGGAACTCATTTATTTTGGGAATACACTTTTTTTGGGAACACACTTTTTGGGAACACACTTTTTTGAACACACTTTTTTTCGAACACACTTTTGGGAACACACTTTTTTTGTGAACACACTTATTTTGGGAACGCACGTTGTTCGGAAACACACTTTTGGGAGCACACTTTTGGGAACACACTTTTTTTTGGAAAACTCATTTTTGGAACACACTTTTGGGAAAACACTTTTGGGAACATACTTTTATTGGGAACACACTTATTTTGGGCACACAATTTTGGGAACACACTTTTGGGAACACACTTTTTTTAGGAACACTCATTTTGGGAACACACTTATTTTTGAACACACTTTTTTTTGGAACACACTTTTTTGGTAACACACTTTTGGGAACACACTTTATTTGGGAACACACTTTTTGGAACACACTTTTGGGAACGATCTTTTTTCGGGAACACATTTATTTTGGGACCACACTTCTTTTGGGAACACACTTTTTTGGGAACATACTTTTTTGGGGAACAAACTTTTTTGGGAACACAATTTTGGGAACACACTTTTGGGAACAGACTTTTTTCGGGAACACACTTATTTTGGGTGCATACTTTTTTTAGGAACACAATTTTGGGAAACACTTTTTTGGGAACGCATTTATTTTGGGAACACACTTCTTTTGGAAAACACTTTTTGGGAACACACTTTCTTTGGGAACACAATTTTTGGGGAACACACTTTTTTGAACACACTTTTTTTGGAACACACTTTTGGGAACACACTTTATTTGGGAACACACTTTTGGGAACACACTTTTGGGAACAAACTTTTTTCGGGAACACACTTTTTTTGGGAACATACTTTTTTTGGGAACACACTTTGGGAACACACTTTTTTTGGGAACACATTTATTTCGGCAGCACAATTCTTTGGGGAACACATTTTTGGGCACATACGTTTTTGGGGAACATACTTTTGGGAACACACTTTTGCGAAGACAATTTTTTTGGGAACACATTTATTTTCGGAACACACTTCTCTTTTCGGAACACACTTTGTTTGGGATCACACTTATTTTGGGAACACACTTGGGAACACAATTTTTTTGGGAACACACTTTTTTGGGAACACACTTTTGGGAACACACTTTTTTGGCAACACACTTTTGGGAACACACTTTTGGGAACACACTTTTTTAGGGAACACACTTTTTTGGGGAACACACTTTTGGGAACACACTTTTTTTGGGAACACACTTTTGGGAACACACTTTTTTATGAACACACTTTTGGGAACACTCTTTTTTTGGGGACACACTTTTGGGAACAAACTTTTGGGAACACACTTTTTTTGGGAACACACTTTTTTGGGGAACACACCTTTGGGGACGCTTTTGGGAACACACTTTTTTGGGATCACACTTTTGGGTAAACACTTTTTTGGGAACACACTTTTTGGAACATATTTTTTTGTGATCACACTTTTTGGAACACACTTTTTTGTGAACACACTTTTTTGGGGAAAACACTTTTGGGAACACACTTTTTGCGATCACACTTTTGGGAACACACTATTTTGGGATCACACTTATTTTTGGAACACACTTTTTTGGGAACACACTTTTTTTGGGAACACACTTTTGGGAACACGCTTTTTGTGTGAACACACTTTTGGGAACACACTTTTGGGAACATACTTTTTTTGGAACACACTTTTGGGAACACATTTTTTGGAACATACTTTTGGGAACAGACTTTTTCAGGGAACACATGTATTTTGGGAACGCACTTCTTTTGGAACACACTTTTGGGAACACACTTTTTTGGGAACACAATTTTTTGGGTACACACTTTTTTGAACACACTTTTTTTGGAACACACTTTTGGGAACACACTTTTGGGAACACACTTTTTTGGGAACACTTTTTTCGGGAACACACTTATTTTGGGAACATACTTTTTTTGGGAACACACTTTTGGGAACAAGCTTTTTTGGGAACTCATTTATTTTGGGAATATACTTCTTTTGGAACACACTTTTTGGGAACACACTTTTTCTAGGAACACACTTTTGGGAACACACTTTTTTTGGGAACACAATTTTTGGGGAACACACTTTTTTGGTAACACTTTTGTTTTGGGACCACACTTCTTTTGGGAACACACTTTTTTTGAACATACTTTTTTTGGGGAACACACATTTGGAACACACCTTTGGGAACACACTTTTTTTGGGAACACACTTTTGGGAACATACTTTTTTCGGGAACATACATATTTTGGGAACATACTTTTTTGGGAACACACTTTTGGGAACACACTTTTTCAGGGAACACATGTATTTTGGGAACACACTTCTTTTGGAACACACTTTTTGGGAACACACTTTTTCTGGGAACACACTTTTGGGAACACACTTTTTTTGGTAACACAATTTTTGGGGAACACACTTTTTTGAACACACTTTTTTTGGAACACACTTTTGGGAACACACTTTATTTGGGAACACACTTTTGGGAACACACTTTTGGGGACACTTTTTTCGTGAACACACTTATTTTGGGAACATACTTTTTTTGGGAACACACTTTTGGGAACAAGCTTTTTTGGGAACTCATTTAATTTGGGAATACACTTCTTTTGGAACACACTTTTTGGGAACAAACTTTTTCTAGGAACACACTTTTTTTGGGAACACAATTTTTTGGAACTTCTGGGAACACACATTTTTGGGAACACACTTTTTTGGGGTACACACTTCTTTTTGGAACACACTTTTTTGGGAACACACTTTTTTTGGGAAGACACTTTTGGTAACACAATTTTGGGAACACACTTTTGGGAAGACACTTTAGGGAACACACATTTGGAACACACTTTTTTGGGGAACACACTTTTTTGGGGAACACACTTTTTTGGGGAACACACCTTTGGGAACGCTTTTGGGAACACACTTTTTTTGGGATCACACTTTTGGGAACACACTTTTTTGGGAACACACTTTTGGGAACACATTTTTTTGTGATCACACTTTTTGGAACACACTTTTTTGTGAACACACTTTTTTTGGGAAAACACTTTTGGGAACACACTTTTTGCGATCACACTTTTGGGAACACACTTTTTTTGGGAACACACTTATTTTTGGAACACACTTTTTTGGGAACACACTTTTTTTGGGAACACACTTTTGGGAACACGCTTTTTGTGTGAACACACTTTTGGGAACACACTTTTGGGAACATACTTTTTTTGGAACACACTTTTGGGAACACATTTTTGGGAAAACACTTTTGGGTACACACTTTTGGGAACACACTTTTTGCGATCACTTTTGGGAACACACTTTTTTTGGGAACACACTTCTTTTTGAAACACACTTTTTTGGGAACACACTTTTTTTGGGAACACACTTTTGGGAACACGCTTTTTGTGTGCACACACTTTTGTGAACACACTTTTGGGAACATACTTTTTTTGGAACACACTTTTGGGAACACATATTTGGGAATACACTTTTGGGTACAGACTTTTTTCGGGAACACACTTATTTTGGGAACATACTTTTTTGGGAACACACTTTTGGGAACACACTTTTTCAGGGAACACATGTATTTTGGGAACACACTTCTTTTGGAACACACTTTTTGGGAACACACTTTTTCTGGGAACACACTTTTGGGAACACACTTTTTTTGGGAACACAATTTTTGGGGAACACGCTTTTTTGAACACACTTTTTTTGGAACACACATTTGGGAACACATTTTATTTGGGAACACATTTTTTTTGGGAACACACTTTTGGGTACACACTTTTTTTGGAACACAATTTTTTGGGAACACACTTTTTTCGGAACACACTTTTGGTAACACACTTTTTTTGGGAACACACTTGTTTTGGGAACACACTTCTGGGAACACACCTTTGGTAACACACTTTTTTTGGAACACAATTTTTTGGGAACTCACTTTTTGGAACACACTTTTTTGGGAACACTCTTTTTTCGGGAACACACTTATTTTGGGAACATCCTTTTTGGGAACACACTTTTGGGAACACACTTTTTTGGTAACACATTTGTTTTGGGACCACACTTCTTTTGGGAACACACTTTTTTTGAACATACTTTTTTTGGGGAACAAACATTTGGAACACACCTTTGGGAACACACTTTTTTGGGAACACTTTTGGGAACATACTTTTTTCGGGAACACACATATTTTGGGAACATACTTTTTTGGGAACACACTTTTGGGAACACACATTTTCAGGGAACACATGTATTTTGGGAACACACTTCTTTTGGAACACACTTTTTGGGAACACACTTTTTCTGGGAACACACTTTTGGGAACACACTTTTTTTGGGAACACAATTTTTGGGGAACACACTTTTTTGAACACACTTTTTTTGGAACACACTTTTGGGAACACACTTTATTTGGGAACACACATGTGGGGGGAACACACATTTGGGGACACTTTTCTCGTGAACACACTTATTTTGGGAACACACTTTTTTCGGGAACACACTTTTGGGAACACACTTTTTTTGGGAACACAATTTTTTGGGAACACACTTTTTGGAACACACTTTTTTGGGAACACACCTTTGGGAACACACTATTTTCGGGAACACACTTATTTTGGGAAAATATTTTTTTGGGAACACACTTTTGGAAACACACATTTTTGGGAACACATTTATTTTGGCACCACACTTCTATTGGGAACACACTTTTTTTGGGAACACAATTTTTTGGAACTTCTGGGAACACACTTTTTTGGGAACACACTTTTTTGGGGAACACACTTTTGGGAACGCACTTTTTTTGGCAACACACTTTTGGGACACCATTTTCGGAACACACTTTTGGGGACACACTCTTTTTGGGAACACAATCTATTTGGGAACACACTTTTTGGAACACACTTTTTTTGGAACACAATTTTGGGAACACACTTTTTTAGGAACACACTTTTGGGAACACTCTCTTTTTGGGAACACACTTTTGGGAACACCTTTTTTTTGGGACCTCACTTTTGGGAACACATTTGGGAACACACTTTTGGGAACACACTTTTGGGAACACACTTTTTTTGGAACACACATATTTTGGGAACACACTTTTGGGACACACTTTTTTGAGGAACACATTTTTTTTGGGAACACACTTTTGGAACACACTTTTTTGGGAACACACTTTTGGGAACTCACTTTTTTGGGGAACACACTTTTTTTGGGAACACACTTTTTTGGGAACACACTTTTGGGAACACACTTTTTTGGGGGACACATTTTTTTGGGGAACACACTTTTGCGAACACACTTTATTTGGGAACACACTTATTTTGGGAACACACTTTTGGTACACTCTTTTTTGGGAACACACTTTTTTGGGAATACACTATTGGAACACACTTCTGGGAACACACTTTTTTTGGGAACACACTTTTTTGGTAACACACTTTTGGGAACACACTTTATTTGGGAACACACTTTTGGGAACACACTTTTCGGAAAACACTTTGTTTGGGAACACACTTTTTTTGGTACACACTTTTGGGAACACACTTTTTATGGGAACAAACCTTTGGGAACACACTTTTGGGAACACACTTCTGGGAACACACTTTTGTTGGGAACACAATTTTTGGGAACACACTTTTGGGAACACACTTTTTTTGGGATCACACTTATTTTGGGAACACACTTTTTTTGGGAACATACCTTTTTGGGAGACACACTTTTGGGAACACAGTTTTTTTGGGAACACACTTTTGGGAACACACATTTTTGGGAACACACTTTTTTTGGGAACCCACATTATTTGGGAACACCCTTTTGGGAACACAATTTTTGAGAACACAATTTTTGAGAACTCACTTATGCGAACACACCTTTTTGGGAACACACCTTATTAGGAAACGCACTTTTGGGAACACACGTTTGGGAACACACTTTTTTGGGAACATACATATTTGGGAACAAACGTTTGGAACACACTTTTTTGGGAACACATTTTTTTGGGAACACACTTTGGGAACACACTTTATTTGGGAACGCACTTTTGGGGACACACTTTTGGGAACACACTTTTTTGGAACACACTTTTGAGAACACCATTTTTGGGAACACACTTTTGGGAACACACTTTTGGGAGCACACTTTTTGCGAACACACTTTTGGGAACAGACGTTTGGAAACACACTTTTTTGGCAACACACTTTTGGGAACACACTTTTTTCGGAACACACTTTTTTTGGGAACACAATTTTTGGGAACAAATTTTTGGGAACACACTTTATTTGGGAACACACTTTTGGGAACACACTATTTTGTGGAACACACTTTTGGGAACACACTTTTTTGGGAACACACTTTAGGGAACACATTTTTTTGGGAACACAATTTTGGGAACACACTTTTTGGGGAACACACGTTTGGGAACACACTTTTTTGGCAACACACTTTTGGGAACACACTTTTTTCGGAACACACTTTTTTTGGAACACAATTTTTGGGAACACACTTTTGGGAACACACTATTTTGTGAAACACACTTTTGGGAACACACTTTTTTGGAAACACACTTTACGGAACACATTTTTTTAGGAACACACTTCTGGGAACACACTTTTTTGGGAACACACTTTTGGGAACACACTTTTTTGGGAACACACTTTTGGGAAAATATTATTTGTGGGAACACACTTATTTGAGGAACAGACTTATTTGGGAACACTCTTTTTTGGGAAAACACACTATTGAAACGCATTTTGGGATAACACTTTTGGCGGCACACTTTTTTTGGGAACACAATTTTTTTGGGAACACACTTCTTGGAACACACTTTTTTGGGAACACACTTTTGGGAACACACTTTTTTTGGGAACACCCTTTTGGGAACACACTTTTGGGAACACACTTTTTGGGGAACACACTTTTGGGAACATACTTTTGGGAACACACTATTTTGGGGAAAACATTTTTGGGAACACACTTTTTTTGGGAACTCTTTTGGGAACATACTTTTGGGAACACATTTTTTTGGGGAACACACTTTTTGGAACACACTTCTGGGAACACACTTTTTTGGGAACACACTTTTTTGGGAACACACTTTTGGAACGCAGTTTTGGGAACACACTTTTGGCGACACACTTTTTTTGGGAACACAATTTTTTGGGAACACACTTTTGCGAACACACTTTTTTGGGAACACACTTTTGGGAAAATATTATTTGTGTGCACATTTGTGGGAACACACTTATTTTAGGAACACATTTATTTGGGAACACACTTTTTTGGGATTTTTTTTTTGGGTTCACACTTTTGGGAACACACTTCTGGGAACACACTTTTTGAACACACTTTTTTGGGAACACACTTTTGGCGACACACTTTTTTGGGAACACACTTTTGGGATCACACTTTTTGAACACACTTTTTTGGGAACACACTTTTTTTGGCATCACACTTTTTTCGGAACACACTTTTTTTAGAAAACACTTTTTTGAACACCCTTTTGGGAACACACTTTTGAGAATACACTATTTTTGGGAACACGATAATGGGAACACACTTCAGGGAAGATACTTTTTTTGGGAACACACTTTTGGAAACACACTTTTTTGGGAACAAACTTTTGAGAAAACATTTTTGGTGGGAACACTCTTTTGGGAACACACTTTTGGGAACATACTTTTTTGGGAAAACACTTTTGAGAAAACACTTTTGGGAACATACTTTTTTTGGGAACACAGTTTTTTTTGGGAACACACTTTTGGGAACATACTTTTGGGAACACATTTTTTGGGATCACACTTTTTTTGGGAACACACTTTTGGGAACAGACTTTTGGGAACACACTTTTTTTGGGAACACACTTATTTTTGGAACACACTTTTTTGGGGAACACACTTATTTTGGGAACACACTTTTTGGGAACACACTTTTTTAGCGAACACACTTTTGGGAACACACTTTTGGGAGCATACTTTTTGGGAACACGCTTTTTGTGGGAACACACTTTTGGGAACACACTTTTGAGAGCACACTTTTTTTGACAACACATTGGCAACACACTTTTGGGAACACACTTTTTTCGGAACACACTTTTTTTGGGAACACAATTTTTGGGAACACACTTTTGGGAACACACTTTATTTGGGAACACACTTTTGGGAACACACTATTTTGTGGAACACACTTTTGGGAACACACTATTGAAACGCAGTTTTGGGATAACACTTTTGGCGACACACTTTTTTGGGGAACACTATTTTTTTGGGAACACACTTCTTGGAACACACTTTTTTGGGAACACACTTTTGGGAAGACACTTTTTTTGGGAACACCCTTTTGGGAACACACTTTTGGGAACACACTTTTTTGGGAACACACTTTTGGCAACATACTTTTGGGAACACACTATTTTGGGGAAAACATTTTTGGGAACACACTTTTTTTGGGAACACTTTTGGGAACATACTTTTGGGAACACGCCATTTTGGAGAACACATTTTTGGGGAACACACTTTTGGGAACACACTTTTTGTTGGAGCACACTTGTGGGAACACACTTTTGGGAACACACTTTTTTGGTGAACACACTTTTGGGAACACACTTTTTTGGGAACACACTTTTGGGAACACATTTTTGTGGGAACACACTTTCGGGAACACAATTTTGGGAACACACTTTTGGGAACACACCTTTTTTGGGAACACACTTTTTTTGTGAACACTCTTTTTTTGGGAACACACTTTTGGGAACACATTTTTTTGGGAAACACACTTTTTGGAACACACTTTTGGGAACACACTTTTGGGAGCACACTTTTGGGAACACACTTTTTTTGACAACACTTTGGGAACAAACATTTGGGAACACACTTTTTTGGGAACACACTTTTGGGAACAGATTATTGGGAGCACACTTTTGGGAACACACTTTTTTTGACAACACTTTGGGAACACACTTTTGGGAACACACTTTTTGCGAACACACTTTTGGGAACAGACGTTTGGGAACACACTTTTTTGGCAACACACTTTTGGGAACACACTTTTTTCGGAACACACTTTTTTTGGGAACACAATTTTTGGGAACACACTTTTGGGAACACACTATTTTGTGGAACACACTTTTGGGAAAACACTTTTTTGGGAACACACTTTAGGGAACACATTTTTTTGGGAACACACTTTTGGGAACACACTTTTTTGGGAACACACACTTTTGGGAAAACACTTTTTTGGGAACACACTTTTGGGAAAATATTATATGTGGGAACACACTTATTTGAGGAACACACTTATTTGGGAACACACTTTTTTGGGAACACACTATTGAAACGCAGTTTTGGGATAACACGTTTGGCGACACACTTTTTTTGGGAACACAATTTTTTTGGGTGCACACTTCTTGGAACACACTTTTGGGAACACACTATTTTGGGGAAACATTTTTGGGAACACACTTTTTTTGGAACACTTTTGTGAAAACACTTTTTTGGGAACACACTTTAGGGAACACATTTTTTTGGGAACACGCTATTTTGGGGAACACATTTTTGGGGAACACACTTTTGGGAACACACTTTTTGTTGGAGCACACTTGTGGGAACACACTTTTGGGAACACACTTTTTTGGGGAACACACTTTTGGGAACACACTTTTTTGGAAACACACTTTTGGGAACACATTTTTGGGAACACACTTTTGGGAACACACCTTTTTTGGGAACACACTTTTTTTGTGAACACTCTTTTTTTGGGAACAAACTTTTGGGAACACATTTTTTTGGGAAACACACTTTTTAGAACACACTTTTGGGAACACACTTTTGGGAACACACTTTTTGCGAACACACTTTTGGGAACAGACGTTTGGAAACACACTTTTTTGGCAACACACTTTTGGGAACACACTTTTTTCGGAACACACTTTTTTTGGGAACACAATTTTTGGGAACAAACTTTTGGGAACACACTTTATTTGGGAACACACTTTTGGGAACACACTATTTTGTGGAACACACTTTTGGGAACACACTTTTTTGGGAACACACTTTAGGGAACACATTTTTTTGGGAACACACTTTTGGGAACACACTTTTTTGGGAACACACGTTTGGGAACACACTTTTTTGGCAACACACTTTTGGGAACACACTTTTTTCGGAACACACTTTTTTTGGGAACACAATTTTTGGGAACACACTTTTGGGAACACACTATTTTGTGAAACACACTTTTGGGAACACACTTTTTTGGAAACACACTTTAGGGAACACATTTTTTTGGGAACACACTTCTGGGAACACATTTTTTTGGGAACACACTTCTGGGAACACACTTTTTTGGGAACACACTTTTGGGAACACACTTTTTTGGGAACACACTTTTGGGAAAATATTATTTGTGGGAACACACTTATTTGAGGAACAGACTTATTTGGGAACACTCTTTTTTGGGAAAACACACTATTGAAACGCAGTTTTGGGATAACACTTTTGGCGGCACACTTTTTTTGGGAACACAATTTTTTTGGGAACACACTTCTTGGAACACACTTTTTTGGGAACACACTTTTGGGAACACACTTTTTTTGGGAACACCCTTTTGGGAACACACTTTTGGGAACACACTTTTTGGGGAACACACTTTTGGGAACATACTTTTGGGAACACACTATTTTGGGGAAAACATTTTTGGGAACACACTTTTTTTGGGAACACTTTTGGGAACATACTTTTGGGAACACATTTTTTTGGGGAACACACTTTTTGGAACACACTTCTGGGAACACACTTTTTTGGGAACACACTTTTGGAACGCAGTTTTGGGAACACACTTTTGGCGACACACTTTTTTTGGGAACACAATTTTTTGGGAACACACTTTTGCGAACACACTTTTTTGGGAACACACTTTTGGGAAAATATTATTTGTGTGCACATTTGTGGGAACACACTTATTTTAGGAACACATTTATTTGGGAACACACTTTTTTGGGATTTTTTTTTTGGGTTCACACTTTTGGGAACACACTTCTGGGAACACACTTTTTGAACACACATTTTTGGGAACACACTTTTGGCGACACACTTTTTTTGGGAACACACTTTTGGGATCACACTTTTTGAACACACTTTTTTGGGAACACACTTTTTTTGGCATCACACTTTTTTCGGAACACACTTTTTTTAGAACACACTTTTTTGAACACCCTTTTGGGAACACACTTTTGAGAATAAACTATTTTTGGGAACACGATAATGGGAACACACTTCAGGGAAGATACTTTTTTCGGGAACACACTTTTGGAAACACACTTTTTTGGGAACACATTTTTTTTGTGAACACTCTTTTGGGAACACACTTTTGGGAAAACATTTTTTTGGGAAACACACTTTTTGGAACACACTTTTGGGAACACACTTTTGGGAGCACACTTTTGGGAACACACTTTTTTTGACAACACTTTGGGAACACACTTTTGGGAACACACTTTTGGGAACACACTTTTTGCGAACACACTTTTGGGAACAGACGTTTGGAAACACACTTTTGGAAACACACTTTTTACGGAACACACTTTTTTGGAAACACAATTTTTGGGAACACACTTTTGGGAACACACTTTATTTGGGAACACACTTTTGGGAACACACTATTTTGTGGAACACACTTTTGGGAACAAACTTTTTTGGGAACACACTTTAGGGAACACATTTTTTTGGGAACACATTTTTGGGAACACACTTTTTTGGGAACACACGTTTGGGAACATAACTTTTTTGGCAACACACTTTTGGGAACACACTTTTTTCGGAACACACTTTTTTTGGGAAAACAATTTTTGGTAACACACTTTTGGGAACAAACTATTTTGTGAAACACACTTTTGGGAACACACTTTTTTGGGAACACACATTAGGGAACATACTTTTGAGAACACTCTTTTTTGGGAACACACTTTTGGGAACATACTTTTGGGAACACACTATTTTGGGGAAAACATTTTTGGGAACACACTTTTTTTGGGAACACATTTGGGAACATACTTTTGGGAACACATTTTTTGGGGGAACTCACTTTTTGGAACACACTTCTGGGAACACACTTTTTTGGGAACACACTTTTTTGGGAACACACTTTTGGAACGCAGTTTTGGGAACACACTTTTAGCGACACACTTTTTTTGGGAACACAATTTTTTTGGGAACCCACTTTTTGGAACACACTTTTTTTGGGAACACCCTTTTGGGAACACACTTTTGGGAACACACATTTTTTGGGAACACTTTTGGGAACACACTTTTGTGTACACATTTTTGGGAACATACTTTTTTTGGAATACACTTCTTTTGGGAACACACTTTTGGGAACACACTTTTAGGAACACACATTTGGAAACCCAATTTTTTGGGAACACACTTTTTTGGGAACACTCTTTTGGAACACATTTATTTTGGTACCGAACTTCTGGGAACAAACTTTTTTGGGAACACACTTTTGGGAACACACTTTCTTTCGGAACACACTTTTGGGAACCCGCTTTTTTGGGGAACACTTATTTTGGGAACACACTTGGGAACACACTTTTGTTGGGAACACACTTTTGGGAACACACTTTTTTTGGCAACAAACATTTGGGAACACACTTTTTTGGGAACACACTTTTGGGAACAGATTTTTGGGAGCACACTTTTGGGAACACACTTTTTTTGACAACACTTTGGGAACACACTTTTGGGAACACACTTTTTGCGAACACACTTTTGGGAACAGACGTTTGGGAACACACTTTTTTGGCAACACACTTTTGGGAACACACTTTTTTCGGAACACACTTTTTTTGGGAACACAATTTTTGGGAACACACTTTTGGGAACACACTATTTTGTGGAAAACACTTTTGGGAAAACACTTTTTTGGGAACACACTTTAGGGAACACATTTTTTTGGGAACACACTTTTGGGAACACACTTTTTTGGGAACACACTTTTGGGAAAACACTTTTTTGGGAACACACTTTTGGGAAAATATTATATGTGGGAACACACTTATTTGAGGAACACACTTATTTGGGAACACACTTTTTTGGGATCACACTATTGAAACGCAGTTTTGGGATAACACTTTTGGCGACACACTTTTTTTGGGAACACACTTTTTTTGTGAGCACACTTCTTGGAACACACTTTTTTGGGAACACACTTTTGGGAACACTCTTTTTTTGGGAACACCCTTTTGTGAACCCGCTTTTTTTGGGAACACTTATTTTGGGAACACACTTGGGAACACACTTTTGTTGGAACACACTTTTGGGAACACACTTTTGGGAACACACTTTTTTTGGCAACAAACATTTGGGAACACACTTTTTTGGGAACACACTTTTGGGAACACACTTTTTTTAGATCACACTTTTTTTGGAACACACTTTTGGGAACACACTTTTTTTGGGAACACAATTTTTGGGAACACACTTTTGGGAACACACTATTTTGTGGAACACACTTTTGGGAACACACTTTTTTGGGAACACACTTTAGGGAACACATTTTTTTGGGAACACACTTTTGGGAACACACTTTTTTGGGAACACACTTTTGGGAACACACTTTTTTGGGAACACACTTTTGGGAAAATATTATTTGTGGGAACACACTTATTTGAGGAACACACTTATTTGGGAACACAGTTTTTTGGGAACGCACTATTGAAACGCAGTTTTGGGATAACACTTTTGGCGACACTCTTTTTTTGGGAACACAATTTTTTTGGGAACACGCTTCTTGGAACACACTTTTTTGGGAACACACTTTTGGGAACACTCTTTTTTTGGGAACACCCTTTTGGGAACACACTTTTGGGAACACACGATTTTGGGAACACACTTTTGGGAACACACTTTATTTCGGAACACACTTTTGTGAACCCGCTTTTTTTGGGAACACTTATTTTCGGAACACACTTGGGAACACACTTTTATTGGGAACACACTTTTGGGAACACACTTTTTTTGGCAACAAACATTTGGGAACACACTTTTTTGGGAACACACATTTGGGAACACACTTTTGGGAACACACTTTTATTAGATCACAATTTTTTGGGAACACACTTTTGGGAACACACGTTTTTGGGAACACACTTTTGGGAACACACTTTATTTCGGAACACACTTTTGTGAACCCGCTTTTTTTGGGAACACTTATTTTCGGAACACACTTGGGAACACACTTTTATTGGGAACACACTTTTGGGAACACACTTTTGGGAACACACTTTTTTTGGCAACAAACATTTGGGAACACACTTTTTTGGGAACACACTTTTGGGAACACACTTTTGGGAACACACTTTTATTAGATCACACTTTTTTTGGAACACACTTTTGGGAACACACTTTTCGGAACACACTTTTTTTGGCAACACACATTTGGGAACACACTTTTTTGGGAAAACACTTTTTTGGGGAACACACTTTTGGGAACACACTTTTGGGAATACACTTTTTTTCTGAACACACTTTTGTGGACCCACTTTTTTGGGGAACACATTTTGGAACACACTTTTTTTCGGAACACACTTTTGTGGACCCACTTTTTTGGGGAACAAACTTTTGGGAACACATTTTGGGAACACACTTTATTTCGGAACACACTTTTGTGAACCCGCTTTTTTTGGGAACACTTATTTTCGGAACACACTTGGGAACACACTTTTATTGGGAACACACTTTTGGGAACACACTTTTGGGAACACACTGTTTTTGGCAACAAACATTTGGGAACACACTTTTTTGGGAACACCCTTTTGGGAACACACTTTTGGGAACACACGTTTTTGGGAACACACTTTTGGGAACACACTTTATTTCGGAACACACTTTTGTGAACCCGCTTTTTTTGGGAACACTTATTTTCGGAACACACTTGGGAACACACTTTTATTGGGAACACACTTTTGGGAACACACTTTTGGGAACACACTTTTTTTGGCAACAAACATTTGGGAACACACTTTTTTGGGAACACACATTTGGGAACACACTTTTGGGAACACACTTTTATTAGATCACACTTTTTTGGGAACACACTTTTGGGAACACACGTTTTTGGGAACACACTTTTGGGAACACACTTTATTTCGGAACACACTTTTGTGAACCCGCTTTTTTTGGGAACACTTATTTTCGGAACACACTTGGGAACACACTTTTATTGGGAACACACATTTGGGAACACACTTTTGGGAACACACTTTTTTTGGCAACAAACATTTGGGAACACACTTTTTTGGGAACACACTTTTGGGAACACACTTTTGGGAACACACTTTTATTAGATCACACTTTTTTTGGAACACACTTTTGGGAACACACTTTTCGGAACACACTTTTTTTGGCAACACACATTTGGGAACACACTTTTTTGGGAAAACACTTTTTTGGGGAACACACTTTTGGGAACACACTTTTGGGAATACACTTTTTTTCGGAACACACTTTTGTGGACCCACTTTTTTGGGGAACACATTTTGGGAACACACTTTTTTTCGGAACACACTTTTGTGGACCCACTTTTTTGGGGAACACACTTTTGGGAACACATTTTGGGAACACACTTTTTGGGGAACACACTTTTGGGAACACTTTTTTGGGAACACACTTTTGGAAAAACACTTTTTTGGGAACACACTTTTGGGAACACACCTTTGGGAACACACTTTTTTGGCAACACACTTTTGGGAACACACTTTTGGGAACACACTTTTTTTCGGAACACACTTTTGTGGACCCACCCTTTTTTTGGGAACACACTTTTGGGAACACATTTTTTTGGGGAACACACATTTGGGAACACAATTTTTTGGGAACATACTTTTGGGAACACACTTTTTTGGGAACACACTTTTGGGAAAATATTATTTGTGGGAACACACTTGTGGGAACACACTTATTTTAGGAACACATTTATTTGGGAACACACTTTTTTGGGATTTTTTTGGGAATCACACTTTTGGGAACACACTTTTTTGGGAACACACTTTTGGGAACACACTTTTTTGGCAACACACTTTTGGGAACACACTTTTTTCGGAACACACTTTTTTTGGGAACACAATTTTTGGGAACACACTTTTGGGAACACTTCTTTTGGGAACACACTTGGGAACACACTTTTGTTGGAACACACTTTTGGGGAAACACTTTTTTGGGAACACACTGTTGGGAAAATATTATATGTGGGAACACACTTATTTGAGGAACACACTTATTTGGGAACACACTTTTTTGGGAACACACTATTGAAACGCAGTTTTGGGATAACACTTTTGGCGACACACTTTTTTTGGGAACACAATTTTTTTGGGAGCACACTTCTTGGAACATACTTTTTTGGGAACACCCTTTTGGGAACACACTTTTGGGAACACACTTTTTTGGGAACACACTTTTGGGAACACACTTTATTTCGGAACACACTTTTGTGAACCCGCTTTTTTTGGGAACACTTATTTTGGGAACACACTTGGGAACACACTTTTGTTGGAACACACTTTTGGGAACACACTTTTGGGAACACACTTTTTTTGGCAACAAACATTTGGGAACACACTTTTTTCGGAACACACTTTTGGGAACACACTTTTGGGAACACACTTTTTTTAGATCACACTTTTTTTGGAACACACTTTTGGGAACACACTTTTGGGAACACACTTTTTTTGGCAACACACATTTGGGAACACACTTTTTTGGGAACACACTTTTTTGGGGAACACACTTTTCGGAACACACTTTTGGGAACACACTTTTTGGGGAACACACTTTTGGGAACACTTTTATGGGAACACACTTTTGGGAAAACACTTTTTTGGGAACACACTTTTGGGAACACACTTTATTTGGGAACACACTTTTGGGAACACACTTTTTTGGTAACATACGTTTGGGAACACACTTTTTTGGCAACACACTTTTGGGAACACACTTTTTTCAGAACACACTTTTTTTGGGAACACAATTTTTGGGAACACACTTTTGGGAACACACTATTTTGTGGAACACACTTTTGGGAACACACTTTTTTGGGAACACACTTTAGGGAACACATTTTTTTGGGAACACACTTTTGGGAACACACTTTTTTGGGAACACACTTTTGGGAACACACTTTTTTGGGAACACACTTTTGGGAAAATATTATTTGTGGGAACACACTTATTTGAGGAACACACTTATTTGGGAACACAGTTTTTTGGGAACGCACTATTGAAACGCAGTTTTGGGATAACACTTTTGGCGACACACTTTTTTTGGGAACACAATTTTTTTGGGAACACGCTTCTTGGAACACACTTTTTTGGGAACACACTTTTGGGAACACTCTTTTTTTTGGGAACACCCTTTTGGGAACACACTTTTGGGAGCACACTTTTTTGGGAACACACTTTTGGGAACACACTTTATTTCGGAACACACTTTTGTGAACCCGCTTTTTTTGGGAACACTTATTTTCGGAACAAACTTGGGAACACACTTTTGTTGGGAACACACTTTTGGGAACACACTTTTTTTGGCAACAAACATTTGGGAACACACTTTTTTGGGAACACACTTTTGGGAACACACTTTTGGGAACACACTTTTTTTAGATCACACTTTTTTTGGAACACACTTTTGGGAACACACTTTTGAGAGCACACTTTTTTTGACAACACATTGGCAACACACTTTTGGGAACACACTATTTTTGGGAACACGATAATGGGAACACACTTCAGGGAAGATACTTTTTTCGGGAACACACTTTTGGAAACACACTTTTTTGGGAACAAACTTTTGAGAAAACATTTTTGGTGGGAACACTCTTTTGGGAACACACTTTTGGGAACATACTTTTTTGGGAAAACACTTTTGAGAAAACACTTTTGGGAACATACTTTTTTTGGGAACACAGTTTTTTTGGGAACACACTTTTGGGAACATACTTTTGGGAACACATTTTTTGGGATCACACTTTTTTTGGGAACACACTTTTGGGAACAGACTTTTGGGAACACACTTTTTTTGGGAACACACTTTTTGTGGGAACACACTTTTGGGAACACACTTTTGAGAGCACACTTTTTTTGACAACACATTGGCAACACACTTTTGGGAACACACTTTTTTCGGAACACACTTTTTTTGGGAACACAATTTTTGGGAACACACTTTTGGGAACACACTTTATTTGGGAACACACTTTTGGGAACACACTATTTTGTGGAACACACTTTTGGGAACACACTATTGAAACGCAGTTTTGGGATAACACTTTTTGCGACACACTTTTTTTGGGAACTATTTTTTTGGGAACACACTTCTTGGAACACACTTTTTTGGGAACACACTTTTGGGAAGACACTTTTTTTGGGAACACCCTTTTGGGAACACACTTTTGGAACACACTTTTTTGGGAACACACTTTTGGCAACATACTTTTGGGAACACACTATTTTGGGGAAAACATTTTTGGGAACACACTTTTTTTGGGAACACTTTTGGGAACATACTTTTGGGAACACATTTTTTTGGGGAACACACTTTTTGGAACACTTCTGGGAACACACTTTTTTGGGAACACACTTTTTTGGGAACACACTTTTGGAACGCAGTTTTGGGAACACACTTTTGGCGACACACTTTTTTTGGGAACACAATTTTTTGGGAACACACTTTTGCGAACACACTTTTTTGGGAACACACTTTTGGGAAAATATTATTTGTGTGCACATTTGTGGGAACACACTCATTTTAGGAACACATTTATTTGGGAACACACTTTTTTGGGATTTTTTTTTTGGGTTCACACTTTTGGGAACACACTTCTGGGAACACACTTTTTGAACACACTTTTTTGGGAACACACTTTTGGCGACACACTTTTTTTGGGAACACACTTTTGGGATCACACTTTTTGAACACACTTTTTTGGGAACACACTTTTTTTGGCATCACACTTTTTTCGGAACACACTTTTTTTAGAACACACTTTTTTGAACACCCTTTTGGGAACACACTTTTGAGAATACACTATTTTTGGGAACACGATAATGGGAACACTTCAGGGAAGATACTTTTTTCGGGAACACACTTTTGGAAACACACTTTTTTGGGAACAAACTTTTGAGAAAACATTTTTGGTGGGAACACTCTTTTGGGAACAAACTTTTGGGAACATACTTTTTTGGGAAAACACTTTTGAGAAAACACTTTTGGGAACATACTTTTTTTGGGAACACAGTTTTTTTGGGAACAAACTTTTGGGAACATACTTTTGGGAACACATTTTTTGGGGATCACACTTTTTTTGGGAACACACTTTTGGGAACAGACTTTTGGGAACACACTTTTTTTGGGAACACACTTATTTTTGGAACACACTTTTTTGGGGAACACACTTATTTTGGGAACACACTTTTTGGGAACACACTTTTTTAGCGAACACACTTTTGGGAACACACTTTTGAGAGCACACTTTTTTTGACAACACATTGGCAACACACTTTTGGGAACACGCTTTTTTCGGAACACACTTTTTTTGGGAACACAATTTTTGGGAACACACTTTTGGGAACACACTTTATTTGGGAACACACTTTTGGGAACACACTATTTTGTGGAACACACTTTTGGGAACACACTATTGAAACGCAGTTTTGGGATAACACTTTTGGCGACACACTTTTTTTGGGAACACACTTCTTGGAACACACTTTTTTGGGAACACACTTTTGGGAAGACACTTTTTTTGGGAACACCCTTTTGGGAACACACTTTTTTGGGAACACACTTTCGGCAACATACTTTTGGGAACACACTATTTTGGGGAAAACATTTTTGGGAACACACTTTTTTTGGGAACACTTTTGGGAACATACTTTTGGGAACACGCCATTTTGGAGAACACATTTTTGGGGAACACACTTGTGGGAACACACTTTTTGTTGGAGCACACTTGTGGGAACACACTTTTGGGAACACACTTTTTTGGTGAACACACTTTTGGGAACACACTTTTTTGGGAACACACTTTTGGGAACACATTTTTGTGGGAACACACTTTCCGGAACACAATTTTGGGAACACACTTTTGGGAACACACCTTTTTTGGGAACACACTTTTTTTGTGAACACACCTTTTTTGGGAACACACTTTTGGGAACACATTTTTTTGGGAAACACACTTTTTGGAGCACACTTTTGGGAACACACTTTTGGCAGCACACTTTTGGGAACACACTTTTTTTGACAACACTTTGGGAACACACTTTTGGGAACACACTTTTGGGAACACACTTTTTGCGAACACACTTTTGGGAACAGACGTTTGGAAACACACTTTTGGGAACACACTTTTTACGGAACACACTTTTTTGGAAACACAATTTTTGGGAACACACTTTTGGGAACACACTTTATTTGGGAACACACTTTAGGGAACAAATTTTTTTGGGAACACACTTTTGGGAACACACTTTTTTGGGAACACACGTTTGGGAACACACTTTTTTGGCAACACACTTTTGGGAACACACTTTTTTCGGAACACACTTTTTTTGGGAACACAATTTTTGGTAACACACTTTTGGGAACACACTATTTTGTGAAACACACTTTAGGGAACACACTTTTTTGGGAACACACATTAGGGAACATACTTTTGGGAACACTCTTTTTTGGGAACACACTTTTGGGAACATACTTTTGGAACACACTATTTTCGGGAAAACATTTTTGGGAACACACTTTTTTTGGGAACACTTTTGGGAACATACTTTTGGGAACAAATTTTTTGGGGAACTCACTTTTTGGAACACACTTCTGGGAACACACTTTTTTGGGAACACACTTTTTTGGGAACACACTTTTGGAACGCAGTTTTGGGAACACACTTTTAGCGACACACTTTTTTTGGGAACACAATTTTTTTGGGAACCCACTTTTTGGAACACACTTTTTTTGGGAACACCCTTTTGGGAACACACTTTTGTGTACACATTTTTGGGAACATACTTTTTTTGGAATACACTTCTTTTGGGAACACACTTTTGGGAACACACTTTTAGGAACACACATTTGGAAACCCAATTTTTTGGGAACACACTTTTTTGGGAACACTCTTTTGGAACACATTTATTTTGGTACCGAACTTCTGGGAACAAACTTTTTTGGGAACACACTTTTGGGAACACACTTTATTTCGGAACACACTTTTGGGAACCCGCTTTTTTGGGGAACACTTATTTTGGGAACACACTTGGGAACACACTTTTGTTGGGAACACACTTTTGGGAACACACTTTTTTTGGCAACAAACATTTGGGAACACACTTTTTTGGGAACACACTTTTGGGAACAGATTTTTGGGAGCACACTTTTGGGAACACACTTTTTTTGACAACACTTTGGGAACACACTTTTGGGAACACACTTTTTGCGAACACACTTTTGGGAACAGACGTTTGGGAACACACTTTTTTGGCAACACACTTTTGGGAACACACTTTTTTCGGAACACACTTTTTTTGGGAACACAATTTTTGGGAACACACTTTTGGGAACACACTATTTTGTGGAACACACTTTTGGGAAAACACTTTTTTGGGAACACACTTTAGGGAACACATTTTTTTGGGAACACACTTTTGGGAACACACTTTTTTGGGAACACACTTTTAGCGACACACTTTTTTTGGGAACACAATTTTTTTGGGAACCCACTTTTTGGAACACACTTTTTTTGGGAACACCCTTTTGGGAACACACTTTTGGGAACACACATTTTTTGGGAACACTTTTGGGAACACACTTTTGTGTACACATTTTTGGGAACATACTTTTTTTGGAATACACTTCTTTTGGGAACACACTTTTGGGAACACACTTTTAGGAACACACATTTGGAAACCCAATTTTTTGGGAACACACTTTTTTGGGAACACTCTTTTGGAACACATTTATTTTGGTACCGAACTTCTGGGAACAAACTTTTTTGGGAACACACTTTTGGGAACACACTTTATTTCGGAACACACTTTTGGGAACCCGCTTTTTTGGGGAACACTTATTTTGGGAACACACTTGGGAACACACTTTTGTTGGGAACACACTTTTGGGAACACACTTTTTTTGGCAACAAACATTTGGGAACACACTTTTTTGGGAACACACTTTTGGGAACAGATTTTTGGGAGCACACTTTTGGGAACACACTTTTTTTGACAACACTTTGGGAACACACTTTTGGGAACACACTTTTTGCGAACACACTTTTGGGAACAGACGTTTGGGAACACACTTTTTTGGCAACACACTTTTGGGAACACACTTTTTTCGGAACACACTTTTTTTGGGAACACAATTTTTGGGAACACACTTTTGGGAACACACTATTTTGTGGAACACACTTTTGGGAAAACACTTTTTTGGGAACACACTTTAGGGAACACATTTTTTTGGGAACACACTTTTGGGAACACACTTTTTTGGGAACACACTTTTGGGAAAACACTTTTTTGGGAACACACTTTTGGGAAAATATTATATGTGGGAACACACTTATTTGAGGAACACACTTATTTGGGAACACACTTTTTTGGGAACACACTATTGAAACGCAGTTTTGGGATAACACTTTTGGCGACACACTTTTTTTGGGAACACAATTTTTTTGGGAGCACACTTCTTGGAACACACTTTTTTGGGAACACACTTTTGGGAACACTCTTTTTTTGGGAACACCCTTTTGGGAACACACTTTTGGGAACACACTTTTTTGGGAACACACTTTTGGGAACACACTTTATTTCGGAACACACTTTTGTGAACCCGCTTTTTTTGGGAACACTTATTTTGGGAACACACTTGGGAACACACTTTTGTTGGAACACACTTTTGGGAACACACTTTTGGGAACACACTTTTTTTGGCAACAAACATTTGGGAACACACTTTTTTGGGAACACACTTTTGGGAACACACTTTTGGGAACACACTTTTTTTAGATCACACTTTTTTTGGAACACACTTTTGGGAACACACTTTTTTTGGGAACATAATTTTTGGCAACACACTTTTGGGAACACACTATTTTGTGGAACACACTTTTGGTAACACACTTTTTTGGGAACACACTTTAGGGAACACATTTTTTTGGGAACACACTTTTGGGAACACACTTTTTTGGGAACACACTTTTGGGAACACACTTTTTTGGGAACACACTTTTGGGAAAATATTATTTGTGGGAACACACTTATTTGAGGAACACACTTATTTGGGAACACAGTTTTTTGGGAACGCACTATTGAAACGCAGTTTTGGGATAACACTTTTGGCGACACACTTTTTTTGGGAACACAATTTTTTTGGGAACACGCTTCTTGGAACACACTTTTTTGGGAACACACTTTTGGGAACACTCTTTTTTTGGGAACACCCTTTTGGGAACACACCTTTGGGAACACACGTTTTTGGGAACACACTTTTGGGAACACACTTTATTTCGGAACACACTTTTGTGAACCCGCTTTTTTTGGGAACACTTATTTTCGGAACACACTTGGGAACACACTTTTATTGGGAACACACTTTTGGGAACAAACTTTTGGGAACACACTTTTTTTGGCAACAAACATTTGGGAACACACTTTTTTGGGAACACACTTTTGGGAACACACTTTTGGGAACACACTTTTATTAGATCACACTTTTTTTGGAACACACTTTTGGGAACACACTTTTGGGAACACACTTTTTTTGGCAACACACATTTGGGAACACACTTTTTTGGGAAAACACTTTTTTGGGGAACACACTTTTGGGAACACACTTTTGGGAATACACTTTTTTTCGGAACACACTTTTGTGGACCCACTTTTTTGGGGAACACATTTTGGGAACACACTTTTTTTCGGAACACACTTTTGTGGACCCACTTTTTTGGGGAACACACTTTTGGGAACACATTTTGGGAACACACTTTTTGGGGAACACACTTTTGGGAACATTTTTTGGGAACACACTTTTGGAAAAACACTTTTTTGGGAACACACTTTTGGGAACATACCTTTGGGAACACACTTTTTTGGCAACACACTTTTGGGAACACACTTTTGGGAACACACTTTTTTTCGGAACACACTTTTGTGGACCCACTTTTTTTGGGAACACACTTTTGGGAACACTCTTTTTTGGGAACACACTTTTGGGAATACACTTTTTTGGGAACACACTTTTGGGAACACATTTTTTTGGGGAACACACATTTGGGAACACACTTTTTTGGGAACATACTTTTGGGAACACACTTTTTTGGGAACACACTTTTGGGAAAATATTATTTGTGGGAACACACTTGTGTGAACACACTTATTTTAGGAACACATTTATTTGGGAACATACTTTTTTGGGATTTTTTTGGCAATCACACTTTTGGGAACACACTTTTTTGGGAACACACTTTTGGGAACACACTTTTTTGGCAACACACTTTTGGGAACACACTTTTTTCGGAACACACTTTTTTTGGGAACACAATTTTTGGGAACACACTTTTGGGAACACACTTTTTTGGGAACACACTTTTGGGAACACACTTTATTTCGGAACACACTTTTGTGAACCCGCTTTTTTTGGGAACACTTATTTTGGGAACACACTTGGGAACACACTTTTGTTGGAACACACTTTTGGGAAAACACTTTTTTGGGAACACACTGTTGGGAAAATATTATATGTGGGAACACACTTATTTGAGGAACACACTTATTTGGGAACACACTTTTTTGGGAACACACTATTGAAACGCAGTTTTGGGATAACACTTTTGGCGACACACTTTTTTTGGGAACACAATTTTTTTGGGAGCACACTTCTTGGAACATACTTTTTTGGGAACATACTTTTGGGAACACTCTTTTTTTGGGAACACCCTTTTGGGAACACACTTTTGGGAACACACTTTTTTGGGAACACACTTTTGGGAACACACTTTATTTCGGAACACACTTTTGTGAACCCGCTTTTTTTGGGAACACTTATTTTGGGAACACACTTGGGAACACACTTTTGTTGGAACACACTTTTGGGAACACACTTTTGGGAACACACTTTTTTTGGCAACAAACATTTGGGAACACACTTTTTTGTGAACAAACTTTTGGGAACACACTTTTGGAAACACACTTTTTTTAGATCACACTTTTTTTGGAACACACTTTTGGGAACACACTTTTGGGAACACACTTTTTTTGGCAACACACATTTGGGAACACACTTTTTTGGGAACACACTTTTTTGGGAACACACTTTTCGGAACACACTTTTGGGAACACACTTTTTGGGGAACACACTTTTGGGAACACTTTTATGGGAACACACTTTTGGGAAAACACTTTTTTGGGAACACACTTTTGGGAACACACTTTATTTGGGAACACACTTTTGGGAACACACTATTTTGTGGAACAAACTTTTGGGAACACACTTTTTTGGGAACACACTTTAGGGAACACATTTTTTTGGGAACACACTTTTGGGAACACACTTTTTTGGCAACACACTTTTGGGAACACACTTTTTTCGGAACACACTTTTTTTGGGAACACAATTTTTGGGAACACACTTTTGGGAACACACTTTTTTGGGAACACACTTTTGGGAACACACTTTATTTCGGAACACACTTTTGTGAACCCGCTTTTTTTGGGAACACTTATTTTGGGAACACACTTGGGAACACACTTTTGTTGGAACACACTTTTGGGAAAACACTTTTTTGGGAACACACTGTTGGGAAAATATTATATGTGGGAACACACTTATTTGAGGAACACACTTATTTGGGAACACACTTTTTTGGGAACACACTATTGAAACGCAGTTTTGGGATAACACTTTTGGCGACACACTTTTTTTGGGAACACAATTTTTTTGGGAGCACACTTCTTGGAACATACTTTTTTGGGAACATACTTTTGGGAACACTCTTTTTTTGGGAACACCCTTTTGGGAACACACTTTTGGGAACACACTTTTTTGGGAACACACTTTTGGGAACACACTTTATTTCGGAACACACTTTTGTGAACCCGCTTTTTTTGGGAACACTTATTTTGGGAACACACTTGAGAACACACTTTTGTTGGAACACACTTTTGGGAACACACTTTTGGGAACACACTTTTTTTGGCAACAAACATTTGGGAACACACTTTTTTGTGAACAAACTTTTGGGAGCACACTTTTGGAAACACACTTTTTTTAGATCACACTTTTTTTGGAACACACTTTTGGGAACACACTTTTGGGAACACACTTTTTTTGGCAACACACATTTGGGAACACACTTTTTTGGGAACACACTTTTTTGGGGAACACACTTTTCGGAACACACTTTTGGGAACACACTTTTTGGGGAACACACTTTTGGGAACACTTTTATGGGAACACACTTTTGGGAAAACACTTTTTTGGGAACACACTTTTGGGAACACACTTTATTTGGGAACACACTTTTGGGAACACACTATTTTGTGGAACAAACTTTTGGGAACACACTTTTTTGGGAACACACTTTAGGGAACACATTTTTTTGGGAACACACTTTTGGGAACACACTTTTTTGGGAACATACGTTTGGGAACACACTTTTTTGGCAACACACTTTTGGGAACACACTTTTTTCAGAACACACTTTTTTTGGGAACACAATTTTTGGGAACACACTTTTGGGAACACACTATTTTGTGGAACACACTTTTGGGAACACACTTTTTTGGGAACACACTTTAGGGAACACATTTTTTTGGGAACACACTTTTGGGAACACACTTTTTTGGGAACACACTTTTGGGAACACACTTTTTTGGGAACACACTTTTGGGAAAATATTATTTGTGGGAACACACTTATTTGAGGAACACACTTATTTGGGAACACAGTTTTTTGGGAACGCACTATTGAAACGCAGTTTTGGGATAATACTTTTGGCGACACACTTTTTTTGGGAACACCATTTTTTTGGGAACACGCTTCTTGGAACACACTTTTTTGGGAACACACTTTTGGGAACACTCTTTTTTTGGGAACACCCTTTTGGGAACACACTTTTGGGAGCACACTTTTTTGGGAACACACTTTTGGGAACACACTTTATTTCGGAACACACTTTTGTGAACCCGCTTTTTTTGGGAACACTTATTTTCGGAACACACTTGGGAACATACTTTTGGGAACACACTTTTTTTGGCAACAAACATTTGGGAACACACTTTTTTGGGAACACACTTTTGGGAACACACTTTTGGGAACAGACTTTTTTTAGATCACACTTTTTTTGGAACACACTTTTGGGAACACACTTTTGGGAACACACTTTTTTTGGCAACACACATTTGGGAACACACTTTTTTGGGAAAACACTTTTTTGGGGAACACACTTTTGGGAACACACTTTTGGGAACACACTTTTTTTCGGAACACACTTTTGTGGACCCACTTTTTTGGGAACACACTTTTGGGAACACATTTTGGGAACACACTTTTTGGGGAACACACTTTTGGGAACACTTTTTTGGGAACACACTTTTGGAAAAACACTTTTTTGGGAACACACTTTTGGGAACATACCTTTGGGAACACACTTTTTTGGCAACACACTTTTGGGAACACACTTTTGGGAACACACTTTTTTTCGGAACACACTTTTGGGAACACACTTTTTTGGGAACACACTTTTGGGAAAATATTATTTGTGGGAACACACTTGTGGGAAAACACTTATTTTAGGAACACATTTATTTGGGAACACACTTTTTTGGGATTTTTTTGGGAATCACACTTTTGGGAACACACTTTTTTGGGAACACACTTTATTTCGGAACACACTTTTGTGAACCCGCTTTTTTTGGGAACACTTATTTTCGGAACACACTTGGGAACACACTTTTGTTGGGAACACACTTTTGGGAACACACTTTTGGGAACACACTTTTTTTGGCAACAAACATTTGGGAACAGACTTTTTTGGGAACACACTTTTGGGAACACACTTTTGGGAACACATTTTTTTTAGATCACACTTTTTTTGGAACACACTTTTGGGAACACACTTTTGGGAACACACTTTTTTGGCAACACACTTTTGGGAACACACTTTATTTCGGAACACACTTTTGGGAACATACTTTTGAGAACACACTATTTTGGGGAACACATTTTTGGGAACACACTTTTTTGGGAACACTTTTGGGAACACACTTTTGGGTACACATTTTTGGGAACATACTTTTTTTGGAACACACTTCTTTTGGGAACACAATTTTGGGAATACACTTTTAGGAACACACATTTGGAAACAATTTTTTGGGAACGAACTTTTTTGGGAACACTCGTTTTGAACACATTTATTTCGGTAACGCACTTCTGGGAACACACTTCTTTGGGAACACACTTTTTTGGGAACACACTTTTGGGAACACACTTTTGGGAACACCCTTTTTTGGCAACACACATTTGGGAACACACTTTTTTGGGAACACACTTTTTTGGGGAACACACTTTTGGGAACACACTTTTGGGAACACACTTTTTTTAGATCTCACTTTTTTTGGAACACACTTTTGGGAACACACTTTTGGGAACACCCTTTTTTGGCAACACACATTTGGGAACACACTTTTTTGGGAACACACTTTTTTGGGGAACACACTTTTGGGAACACACTTTTTTTCGGAACCACTTTTGTGGACCCACTTTTTTGGGGAACACACTTTTGGGAACACACTTTTTGGGGAACACACTTTTGGGAACACACTTTTGGGTACACATTTTTGGGAACATACTTTTTTTGGAACACACTTCTTTTGGGAACACAATTTTGGGAATACACTTTTAGGAACACACATTTGGAAACAATTTTTTGGGAACGAACTTTTTTGGGAACACTCGTTTTGAACACATTTATTTCGGTAACGCACTTCTGGGAACACACTTCTTTGGGAACACACTTTTTTGGGAACACACTTTTGGGAACACACTTTTGGGAACACCCTTTTTTGGCAACACACATTTGGGAACACACTTTTTTGGGAACACACTTTTTTGGGGAACACACTTTTGGGAACACACTTTTGGGAACACACTTTTTTTAGATCTCACTTTTTTTGGAACACACTTTTGGGAACACACTTTTGGGAACACCCTTTTTTGGCAACACACATTTGGGAACACACTTTTTTGGGAACACACTTTTTTGGGGAACACACTTTTGGGAACACACTTTTTTTCGGAACCACTTTTGTGGACCCACTTTTTTGGGGAACACACTTTTGGGAACACACTTTTTGGGGAACACACTTTTGGGAACACACTTTTGGGTACACATTTTTGGGAACATACTTTTTTTGGAACACACTTCTTTTGGGAACACAATTTTGGGAATACACTTTTAGGAACACACATTTGGAAACAATTTTTTGGGAACGAACTTTTTTGGGAACACTCGTTTTGAACACATTTATTTCGGTAACGCACTTCTGGGAACACACTTCTTTGGGAACACACTTTTTTGGGAACACACTTTTGGGAACACACTTTTGGGAACACCCTTTTTTGGCAACACACATTTGGGAACACACTTTTTTGGGAACACACTTTTTTGGGGAACACACTTTTGGGAACACACTTTTTTGGGGAACACACTTTTGGGAACACACTTTTTTTCGGAACCACTTTTGTGGACCCACTTTTTTGGGGAACACACTTTTGGGAACACACTTTTTGGGGAACACACTTTTGGGAACACACTTTTGGGTACACATTTTTGGGAACATACTTTTTTTGGAACACACTTCTTTTGGGAACACAATTTTGGGAATACACTTTTAGGAACACACATTTGGAAACAATTTTTTGGGAACGAACTTTTTTGGGAACACTCGTTTTGAACACATTTATTTCGGTAACGCACTTCTGGGAACACACTTCTTTGGGAACACACTTTTTTGGGAACACACTTTTGGGAACACACTTTTGGGAACACCCTTTTTTGGCAACACACATTTGGGAACACACTTTTTTGGGAACACACTTTTTTGGGGAACACACTTTTGGGAACACACTTTTTTTCGGAACCACTTTTGTGGACCCACTTTTTTGGGTAACACACTTTTGGGAACACACTTTTTGGGGAACACACTTTTGGGAACACTTTTTTGGGAACACACTTTTGGGAAAACACTTTTTTGGGAACACACTTTTGGGAACACACCTTTGGGAACGCAGTTTTGGGAACACACTTTTGGCGACGCAATTTTTTTGGGAACACAATTTTTTTGGGAACCTACTTTTTGGAACACGCTTTTTTGGGAACACACTTGTGGAACACATTTTTTTGGCAACATACTTTTTTCGGAACACACTTTTTTCGGAACACACTTTTTTCGGAACACACTTTTTTTGGGAACACCCTTTTGGGAACACACTTTTGGGAACACACTTTTGGGAACATACTTTTGGGAACACACTTTTAGGAACACACTTTATTTCGGAACACACTTTTGTGAACCCACTTTTTTTTGGAACACACTTATTTTGGGAACACACTTTTTTTGGCAACACACATTTGGGAACACACTTTTTTGGGAACACACTTTTGGGAACACACTTTTGGGAACACAATTTTTTAGATCACACTTTTTTTGGGAACACACTTTTGGGAACACACATTTGGGAACACACTTTTGGGAATACACTTTTTTTGGCAACAAACATTTCGGAACACACTTTTTTGGGAACACACTTTTTTAGGAACACACTTTTGGGAACACACTTTTGGGAACACACTTTTTTTGGCAACACACTTTTTTTGGCAACACACTTTTGGGAACACACTTTTGGGAACACACTTTTTGGAGAACACACTTTTGGGAACACTTTTTTGGGAACACACTTTTGGGAAAAAACTTTTTTGGGAACACACTTTTGGGAACACATTTTTTGGGGAACACACTTTTGGGAACACACTTCTGGGAACCCACTTTTTTGGGAACACACTTTTGGAACGCAGTTTTGGGAACACACTTTTGGGAACACACTTTTTTTGGCAACAAACTTTTTTCGTAACACAATTTTTTCGGAACACACTTATTTGGGAACACACATTTTTTGGGAACACCCTTTTGGGAACACACTTTTGGAACACACTTTTTTGGGAACACACTTTTGGGAACACACTTTATTTCGGAACACACTTTTGTGAACCCGCTTTTTTTGGGAACACTTATTTTCGGAACACACTTGGGAACACACTTTTGTTGGGAACACACTTTTGGGAACAAACATTTGGGAACACACATTTTTGGGAACACACTTTTGGGAACACACTTTTGGGAACACACTTTTTTTAGATCACACTTTTTTTGGAACACACTTTTGGGAACACACTTTTGGGAACACACTTTTTTTGGCAACACACATTTGGGAACACACTTTTTTGGGAACACACTTTTTTGGGGAACACACTTTTGGGAACACACTTTTTTTCGGAACACACTTTTGTGGACATACTTTTGAGAACACACTATTTTGGGGAATACATTTTTGGGAACACACTTTTTTTGGGAACACTTTTGGGAACACACTTTTGGGTACACATTTTTGGGAACATACTTTTTTTGGAACACACATTTGGAAACAATTTTTTGGGAACACACTTTTTTGGGGAACACACTTTTGGGAACACACTTTTTTTCGGAACACACTTTTGTGGACCCACTTTTTTGGGGAACACACTTTTGGGAACACATTTTGGGAACACACTTTTTGGGGAACAGACTTTTGGGAACACTTTTTTGGGAACACACTTTTGGGAAAACACTTTTTTGGGAACACACTTTTGGGAACACACCTTTGGGAACGCAGTTTTGGGAACACACTTTTGGCGACACAATTTTTTTGGGAACACAATTTTTTTGGGAACCCACTTTTTGGAACACGCTTTTTTGGGAACACACTTGTGGAACACATTTTTTTGGCAACATACTTTTTTCGGAACACACTTTTTTCGGAACACACTTTTTTCGGAACACACTTTTTTTGGGAACACCCTTTTGGGAACACAATTTTGGGAACACACTTTTGGGAACATACTTTTGGGAACACACTTTTAGGAACACACATTTGGAAACACAATTTTTTGGGAACGCACTTTTTTGGGAACACTCGATTTGAACACATTTATTTCGGTAACGCACTTCTGGGAACACACTTTTTTGTGAACACACTTTTTTGGGGAACACACTTTTGGGAACACACTTTTGGGAACACACTTTTTTGGCAACACACTTTTGGGAACACACTTTATTTCGGAACACACTTTTGGGAACATACTTTTGAGAACACACTATTTTGGGGAAGACATTTTTGGGAACACACTTTTTTTGGGAACACTTTTGGGAACACACTTTTGGGTACACATTTTTGGGAACATACTTTTTTTGGAACACACTTCTTTTGGGAACACAATTTTGGGAATACACTTTTAGGAACACACATTTGGAAACAACATTTTTTGGGAACGAACTTTTTTGGGAACACTCGTTTTGAACACATTTATTTCGGTAACGCACTTCTGGGAACACACTTCTTTGGGAAGACACTTTTTTGGGAACACACTTTTGGGAACACACTTTTGGGAACACACTTTTTTGGCAACACACTTTTGGGAACACACTTTATTTCGGAACACACTTTTGTGAACCCACTTTTTTTTGGAACACACTTATTTTGGGAACAGACTTGGGAACACACTTTTTTGGGAACACACTTTTGGGAACACACTTTTTTTGGCAACACACATTTGGAAACACAATTTTTTGGGAACGCACTTTTTTGGGAACACTCGTTTTGAACACATTTATTTCGGTAACGCACTTCTGGAACACACTTTTTTGTGAACACACTTTTTTGGGGAACACACTTTTGGGAACACACTTTTGGGAACACACTTTTTTGGCAACACACTTTTGGGAACACACTTTATTTCGGAATACACGTTTGGGAACATACTTTTGAGAACACACTATTTTGGGAACACATTTTTGGGAACACACTTTTTTTGGGAACACTTTTGGGAACACACTTTTGGGTACACATTTTTGGGAACATACTTTTTTTGGAACACACTTCTTTTGGGAACACAATTTTGGGAATACACTTTTAGGAACACACATTTGGAAACACAATTTTTTGGGAACGAACTTTCTTGGGAACACTCGTTTTGAACACATTTATTTCGGTAACGCACTTCTGGGAACACACTTCTTTGGGAACACACTTTTTTGGGAACACACTTTTGGGAACACACTTATGGGAACACACTTTTTTTAGATCACACTTTTTTTGGAACACACTTTTGGGAACACACTTTTGGGAACACACTTTTTTTGGCAACACACATTTGGGAACACACTTTTTTGGGGAACACACTTTTGGGAACGCACTTTTTTTAGATCACACTTTTTTTGGAACACACTTTTGGGAACACCCTTTTGGGAACACACTTTTTTTGGCAACACACATTTGGGAACACACTTTTTTGGGGAACACACTTTTGGGAACACACTTTTTTTCGGAAGACACTTTTGTGGACCCACTTTTTTGGGGAACACACTTTTGGGAACACATTTTGGGAACACACTTTTTGGGGAACACACTTTTGGGAACACTTTTTTGGGAAAACTCTTTTGGGAAAACACTTTTTTATGAACACACTTTTGGGAACACACCTTTGGGAACGCAGTTTTGGGAACAGACTTTTGGCGACACCATTTTTTTGGGAACACAATTTTTTTGGGAACCCACTTTTTGGAACACGCTTTTTTGGGAACACACTTGTGGAACACATTTTTTTGGCAACATACTTTTTTCGGAACACACTTTTTTCGGAACACACTTTTTTCGGAACACACTTTTTTTGGGAACACCCTTTTGGGAACACACTTTTGGGAACACACTTTTGGGAACATACTTTTGGGAACACACTTTTAGGATCACACATTTGGAAACACAATTTTTTGGGAACGCACTTTTTTGGGAACACTCGTTTTGAACTCATTTATTTCGGTAACGCACTTCTGGGAACACACTTTTTTGTGAACACACTTTTTTGGGGAACACACTTTTGGGAACACACTTTTGGGAACACACTTTTTTGGCAACACACTTTTGGGAACACACTTTATTTCGGAACACACTTTTGGGAACATACTTTTGAGAACACACTATTTTGGGGAACACATTTTTGGGAACACACTTTTTTTGGGAACACTTTTGGGAACACACTTTTCGGTACACATTTTTGGGAACATACTTTTTTTGGAACACACTTCTTTTGGGAACACAATTTTGGGAATACACTTTTAGGAACACACATTTGGAAACACAATTTTTTGGGAACGAACTTTTTTGGGAACACTCGTTTTGAACACATTTATTTCAGTAACGCACTTCTGGGAACACACTTCTTTGGGAACACACTTTTTTGGGAACACACTTTTGGGAACACACTTTTGGGAACACACTTTTTTTAGATCTAACTTTTTTTGGAACACACTTTTGGGAACACACTTTTGGTAACACACTTTTTTTGGGAACACACTTTTTTGGGAACACACTTTTTTGGGGAACTCACTTTTGGGAACACATTTTGGGAACACACTTTTTGGGGAACACACTTTTGGGAACACTTTTTTGGGAACATTCTTTTGGGAAAACAATTTTTTATGAACACACTTTTGGGAACACACCTTTGGGAACGCAGTTTTGGGAACAGACTTTTGGCGACACAATTTTTTTGGGAACACAATTTTTTTGGGAACCCACTTTTTGGAACACGCTTTTTTGGGAACACACTTGTGGAACACATTTTTTTGGCAACATACTTTTTTCGGAACACACTTTTTTCGGAACACACTTTTTTCGGAACACACTTTTTTTGGGAACACCCTTTTGGGAACACACTTTTGGGAACACACTTTTGGGAACATATTTTGGGAACACACTTTTAGGATCACACATTTGGAAACACAATTTTTTGGGAACGCACTTTTTTGGGAACACTCGTTTTGAACACATTTATTTCGGTAACGCACTTCTGGGAACACACTTTTTTGTGAACACACTTTTTTGGGGAACACACTTTTGGGAACACACTTGTGGGAACACACTTTTTTGGCAACACACTTTTGGGAACACACTTTATTTCGGAACACACGTTTGGGAACATACTTTTGAGAACACACTATTTTGGGAACACATTTTTGGGAACACACTTTTTTTGGGAACACTTTTGGGAACACACTTTTGGGTACACATTTTTGGGAACATACTTTTTTTGGAACACACTTCTTTTGGGAACACAATTTTGGGAATACACTTTTAGGAACACACATTTGGAAACACAATTTTTTGGGAACGAACTTTCTTGGGAACACTCGTTTTGAACACATTTATTTCGGTAACGCACTTCTGGGAACACACTTCTTTGGGAACACACTTTTTTGGGAACACACTTTTGGGAACACACTTATGGGAACACACTTTTTTTAGATCACACTTTTTTTGGAACACACTTTTGGGAACACACTTTTGGGAACACACTTTTTTTGGCAACACACATTTGGGAACACACTTTTTTGGGGAACACACTTTTGGGAACACACTTTTTTTCGGAACACACTTTTGTGGACCCACTTTTTTGGGGAACACACTTTTGGGAACACATTTTGGGAACACACTTTTTGGGGAACACACTTTTGGGAACACTTTTTTGGGAAAACTCTTTTGGGAAAACACTTTTTTATGAACACACTTTTGGGAACACACCTTTGGGAACGCAGTTTTGGGAACAGACTTTTGGCGACACCATTTTTTTGGGAACACAATTTTTTTGGAAACCCACTTTTTGGAACATGCTTTTTTGGGAACACACTTGTGGAACACATTTTTTTGGCAACATACTTTTTTCGGAACACACTTTTTTCGGAACACACTTTTTTCGGAACACACTTTTTTTGGGAACACCCTTTTGGGAACACACTTTTGGGAACACACTTTTGGGAACATACTTTTGGGAACACACTTTTAGGATCACACATTTGGAAACACAATTTTTTGGGAACGCACTTTTTTGGGAACACTCGTTTTGAACTCATTTATTTCGGTAACGCACTTCTGGGAACACACTTTTTTGGGGAACACACTTTTGGGAACACACTTTTGGGAACACACTTTTTTGGCAACACACTTTTGGGAACACACTTTATTTCGGAACACACTTTTGGGAACATACTTTTGAGAACACACTATTTTGGGGAACACATTTTTGGGAACACACTTTTTTTGGGAACACTTTTGGGAACACACTTTTGGGTACACATTTTTGGAAACATACTTTTTTTGGAACACACTTCTTTTGGGAACACAATTTTGGGAATACACTTTTAGGAACACACATTTGGAAACACAATTTTTTGGGAACGAACTTTTTTGGGAACACTCGTTTTGAACACATTTATTTCAGTAACGCACTTCTGGGAACACACTTTTTTGGGAACACACTTTTGGGAACACACTTTTGGGAACAAACTTTTTTTAGCAACACACATTTGGGAACACACTTTTTTGGGAACACACTTTTTTGGGGAACACACTTTTGGGAACACATTTTGGGAACACACTTTTTGGGGAACACACTTTTGGGAACACTTTTTTGGGAACATTCTTTTGGGAAAACACTTTTTTATGAACACACTTTTGGGAACACACCTTTGGGAACGCAGTTTTGGGAACAGACTTTTGGCGACACAATTTTTTTGGGAACACAATTTTTTTGGGAACCCACTTTTTGGAACACGCTTTTTGGGAACACACTTGTGGAACACATTTTTTTGGCAACATACTTTTTTCGGAACACACTTTTTTCGGAACACACTTTTTTCGGAACACACTTTTTTTGGGAACACCCTTTTGGGAACACACTTTTGGGAACACACTTTTGGGAACATATTTTGGGAACACACTTTTAGGATCACACATTTGGAAACACAATTTTTTGGGAACGCACTTTTTTGGGAACACTCGTTTTGAACACATTTATTTCGGTAACGCACTTCTGGGAACACACTTTTTTGTGAACACACTTTTTTGGGGAACACACTTTTGGGAACACACTTTTGGGAACACACTTTTTTGGCAACACACTTTTGGGAACACACTTTATTTCGGAACACACTTTTGGGAACATACTTTTGAGAACACACTATTTTGGGGAACACATTTTTGGGAACACACTTTTTTTGGGAACACTTTTGGGAACACACTTTTGGGTACACATTTTTGGGAACATACTTTTTTTGGAACACACATTTGGAAACAATTTTTTGGGAACACACTTTTTTGGGGAACACACTTTTGGGAACACACTTTTTTTCGGAACACACTTTTGTGGACCCACTTTTTTGGGGAACACACTTTTGGGAACACATTTTGGGAACACACTTTTTGGGGAACAGACTTTTGGGAACACTTTTTTGGGAACACACTTTTGGGAAAACACTTTTTTGGGAACACACTTTTGGGAACACACCTTTGGGAACGCAGTTTTGGGAACACACTTTTGGCGACACAATTTTTTTGGGAACACAATTTTTTTGGGAACCCACTTTTTGGAACACGCTTTTTTGGGAACACACTTGTGGAACACATTTTTTTGGCAACATACTTTTTTCGGAACACACTTTTTTCGGAACACACTTTTTTCGGAACACACCTTTTTTGGGAACACCCTTTTGGGAACACACTTTTGGGAACACACTTTTGGGAACATACTTTTGGGAACACACTTTTAGGAACACACATTTGGAAACACAATTTTTTGGGAACGCACTTTTTTGGGAACACACTTTTGGGAACACACTTTTGGGAACACACTTTTTTGGCAACACACTTTTGGGAACACACTTTATTTCGGAACACACTTTTGGGAACATACTTTTGAGAACACACTATTTTGGGGAAGACATTTTTGGGAACACACTTTTTTTGGGAACACTTTTGGGAACACACTTTTGGGTACACATTTTTGGGAACATACTTTTTTTGGAACACACTTCTTTTGGGAACACAATTTTGGGAATACACTTTTAGGAACACACATTTGGAAACAAAAATTTTTGGGAACGAACTTTTTTGGGAACACTCGTTTTGAACACATTTATTTCGGTAACGCACTTCTGGGAACACACTTCTTTGGGAAGACACTTTTTTGGGAACAAACTTTTGGGAACACACTTTTGGGAACACACTTTTTTGGCAACACACTTTTGGGAACACACTTTATTTCGGAACACACTTTTGTGAACCCACTTTTTTTTGGAACACACTTATTTTGGGAACAGACTTGGGAACACACTTTTTTGGGAACACACTTTTGGGAACACACTTTTTTTGGCAACACACATTTGGGAACACACTTTTTTGGGAACACACTTTTGGGAACACACTTTTGGGAACACACTTTTTTAGATCACACTTTTTTTGGGAACACACTTTTGGGAACACACATTTGGGAACACACTTTTGGGAATACACTTTTTTTGGCAACCAACATTTCGGAACACACTTTTTTGGGAACACACTTTTTTAGGAACACACTTTTGGGAATACACTTTTGGGAACACACTTTTTTTGGCAACACACTTTTTTTGGCAACACACTTTTGGGAACACAATTTTGGGAACACACTTTTTTTCGGAACACAATTTTTTCGGAACACACTTATTTCGGAACACACTTTTTTTGGGAACACCCTTTTGGGAACACACTTTTGGGAACACACTTTTTTGGGAACACACTTTTGGGAACACACTTTATTTCGGAACACACTTTTGTGAACCCGCTTTTTTTGGGAACACTTATTTTCGGAACACACTTGGGAACACACTTTTGTTGGGAACACACTTTTGGGAACACACTTTTGGGAACACACTTTTTTTGGCAACAAACATTTGGGAACAAATTTTTTTGGGAACACACTTTTGGGAACACACTTTTGGGAACACACTTTTTTTAGATCACACTTTTTTTGGAACACACTTTTGGGAACACACTTTTGGGAACACACTTTTTTTGGCAACACACATTTGGGAACACACTTTTTTGGGAACACACTTTTTTGGGGAACACACTTTTGGGAACACACTTTTTTTCGGAACAGACTTTTTTTCGGAACACACTTTTGTGAACCCGCTTTTTTTGGGAACACTTATTTTCGGAACACACTTGGGAACACACTTTTGTTGGGAACACACTTTTGGGAACACACTTTTGGGAACACACTTTTTTTGGCAACAAACATTTGGGAACAAATTTTTTTGGGAACACACTTTTGGGAACACACTTTTGGGAACACACTTTTTTTAGATCACACTTTTTTTGGAACACACTTTTGGGAACACACTTTTGGGAACACACTTTTTTTGGCAACACACATTTGGGAACACAATTTTTGGGAACACACTTTTTTGGGGAACACACTTTTGGGAACACACTTTTTTTCGGAACAGTCTTTTTTTCGGAACACACTTTTGTGGACCCACTTTTTTGGGAACACACTTTTGGGAACACATTTTGGGAACACACTTTTTGGGGAACACACTTTTGGGAACACTTTTTTGGGAACACACTTTTGGAAAACACTTATTGGGGAACACACTTTTGGGAACACACCTTTGGGAACGCAGTTTTGGGAACACACTTTTGGCGACACAATTTTTTTTGGAACACAATTTTTTTGGGAACCCACTTTTTGGAACACGCTTTTTTGGGAACACACTTGTGGAACACATTTTTTTGGCAACATACTTTTTTCGGAACACACTTTTTTCGGAACACACTTTTTTCGGAACACACCTTTTTTGGGAACAACCTTTTGGGAACACACTTTTGGGAACACACTTTTGGGAACACAATTTTTTGCGAACGCACTTTTTTGGGAACACTCGTTTTGAACACATTTATTTCGGTAACGCACTTCTGGGAACACACTTTTTTGTGAACACACTTTTTTGGGGAACACACTTTTGGGAACATACTTTTGGGAACACACTTTTTTGGCAACACACTTTTGGGAACACACTTTATTTCGGAACACACGTTTGGGAACATACTTTTGAGAACACACTATTTTGGGGAACACATTTTTGGGAACACACTTTTTTTGGGAACACTTTTGGGAACACACTTTTGGGTACACATTTTTGGGAACATACTTTTTTTGGAACACACTTCTTTTGGGAACACAATTTTGGGAATACACTTTTAGGAACACACATTTGGAAACACAATTTTTTGGGAACGAACTTTTTTGGGAACACTCGTTTTGAACACATTTATTTCGGTAACGCACTTCTGCGAACACACTTCTTTGGGAACACACTTTTTTGGGAACACACTTTTGGGAACACACTTATGGGAACACACTTTTTTTAGATCACACTTTTTTTGGAACACACTTTTGGGAACACACTTTTGGGAACAAACTTTTTTTGGCAACACACATTTGGGAACACACTTTTTTGGGAACACACTTTTTTGGGGAACACACTTTTGGGAACACACTTTTTTTCGGAAGACACTTTTGTGGACCCACTTTTTTGGGGAACACACTTTTGGGAACACATTTTGGGAACACACTTTTTGGGGAACACACTTTTGGGAACACACCTTTGGGAACGCAGTTTTGGGAACAGACTTTTGGCGACACAATTTTTTTGGGAACACAATTTTTTTGGGAACCCACTTTTTGGAACACGCTTTTTTGGGAACACACTTGTGGAACACATTTTTTTGGCAACATACTTTTTTCGGAACACACTTTTTTCGGAACACACTTTTTTCGGAACACACTTTTTTTGGGAACACCCTTTTGGGAACACACTTTTGGGAACACACTTTTGGGAACACACTTTTTTGGCAACACACTTTTGGGAACACACTTTATTTCGGAACACACTTTTGGGAACATACTTTTGAGAACACACTATTTTGGGGAACACATTTTTGGGAACACACTTTTTTTGGGAACACTTTTGGGAACACACTTTTGGGTACACATTTTTGGGAACATACTTTTTTTGGAACACACATTTGGAAACAATTTTTTGGGAACACACTTTTTTGGGGAACACACTTTTGGGAACACACTTTTTTTCGGAACACACTTTTGTGGACCCACTTTTTTGGGAACACACTTTTGGGAACACATTTTGGGAACACACTTTTTGGGGAACACACTTTTGGGAACACTTTTTTGGGAACACACTTTTGGAAAACACTTATTGGGGAACACACTTTTGGGAACACACCTTTGGGAACGCAGTTTTGGGAACACACTTTTGGCGACACAATTTTTTTGGGAACACAATTTTTTTGGGAACCCACTTTTTGGAACACGCTTTTTTGGGAAGACACTTGTGGAACACATTTTTTTGGCAACATACTTTTTTCGGAACACACTTTTTTCGGAACACACTTTTTTCGGAACACACTTTTTTTGGGAACACCCTTTTGGGAACACACTTTTGGGAACACAATTTTGGGAACATACTTTTGGGAACACACTTTTAGGAACACACATTTTAAAACACAATTTTTTGGGAACGCACTTTTTTGGGAACACTCGATTTGAACACATTTATTTCGGTAACGCACTTCTGGGAACACACTTTTTTGTGAACACACTTTTTTGGGGAACACACTTTTGGGAACACACTTTTGGGAACACACTTTTTTGGCAACACACTTTTGGGAACACACTTTATTTCGGAACACACTTTTGGGAACATACTTTTGAGAACACACTATTTTGGGGAACACATTTTTGGGAACACACTTTTTTTGGGAACACTTTTGGGAACACACTTTTGGGTACACATTTTTGGGAACATACTTTTTTTGGAACACACTTCTTTTGGGAACACAATTTTGGGAATACACTTTTAGGAACACACATTTGGAAACAAAATTTTTTGGGAACGAACTTTTTTGGGAACACTCGTTTTGAACACATTTATTTCGGTAACGCACTTCTGGGAACACACTTCTTTGGGAAGACACTTTTTTGGAAACACACTTTTGGGAACACACTTTTGGGAACACACTTTTTTGGCAACACACTTTTGGGAACACACTTTATTTCGGAACACACTTTTGTGAACCCACTTTTTTTTGGAACACACTTATTTTGGGAACAGACTTCGGAACACACTTTTTTGGGAACACACTTTTGGGAACACACTTTTTTTGGCAACACACATTTGGGAACACACTTTTTTGGGAACACACTTTTGGGAACACACTTTTGGGAACACACTTTTTTAGATCACACTTTTTTTGGGAACACACTTATGGGAACACACATTTGGGAACACACTTTTGGGAATACACTTTTTTTGGCAACCAACATTTCGGAACACACTTTTTTGGGAACACACTTTTTTAGGAACACACTTTTGGGAACACACTTTTGGGAACACACTTTTTTTGGCAACACACTTTTTTTGGCAACACACTTTTGGGAACACAATTTTGGGAACACACTTTTTTTCGGAACACAGTTTTTTCGGAACACACTTATTTGGGAACACACTTTTTTTGGGAACACCCTTTTGGGAACACACTTTTGGGAACACACTTTTTTGGGAACACACTTTTGGGAACACACTTTATTTCGGAACACACTTTTGTGAACCCGCTTTTTTTGGGAACACTTATTTTCGGAACACACTTGGGAACACACTTTTGTTGGGAACACACTTTTGGGAACACACTTTTGGGAACACACTTTTTTTGGCAACAAACATTTGGGAACAAATTTTTTTGGGAACACACTTTTGGGAACACACTTTTGGGAACACACTTTTTTTAGATCACACTTTTTTTGGAACACACTTTTGGGAACACACTTTTGGGAACACACTTTTTTTGGCAACACACATTTGGGAACACACTTTTTTGGGAACACACTTTTTTGGGGAACACACTTTTGGGAACACACTTTTTTTCGGAACAGACTTTTTTTCGGAACACACTTTTGTGGACCCACTTTTTTGGGAACACACTTTTGGGAACACATTTTGGGAACACACTTTTTGGGGAACACACTTTTGGGAACACTTTTTTGGGAACACACTTTTGGAAAACACTTTTTGGGGAACACACTTTTGGGAACACACCTTTGGGAACGCAGTTTTGGGAACACACTTTTGGCGACACAATTTTTTTGGGAACACAATTTTTTTGGGAACCCACTTTTTGGAACACGCTTTTTTGGGAACACACTTGTGGAACACATTTTTTTGGCAACATACTTTTTTTGGAACACACTTTTTTCGGAACACACTTTTTTCGGAACACACCTTTTTTGGGAACACCCTTTTGGGAACACACTTTTGGGAACACACTTTTGGGAACACAATTTTTTGCGAACGCACTTTTTTGGGAACACTCGTTTTGAACACATTTATTTCGGTAACGCACTTCTGGGAACACACTTTTTTGTGAACACACTTTTTTGGGGAACACACTTTTGGGAACATACTTTTGGGAACACACTTTTTTGGCAACACACTTTTGGGAACACACTTTATTTCGGAACACACGTTTGGGAACATACTTTTGAGAACACACTATTTTGGGGAACACATTTTTGGGAACACACTTTTTTTGGGAACACTTTTGGGAACACACTTTTGGGTACACATTTTTGGGAACATACTTTTTTTGGAACACACTTCTTTTGGGAACACAATTTTGGGAATACACTTTTAGGAACACACATTTGGAAACACAATTTTTTGGGAACGAACTTTTTTGGGAACACTCGTTTTGAACACATTTATTTCGGTAACTCACTTCTGGGAACACACTTCTTTGGGAACACACTTTTTTGGGAACACACTTTTGGGAACACACTTATGGGAACACACTTTTTTTAGATCACACTTTTTTTGGAACACACTTTTGGGAACACACTTTTGGGAACAAACTTTTTTTGGCAACACACATTTGGGAACACACTTTTTTGGGAACACACTTTTTTGGGGAACACACTTTTGGGAACACACTTTTTTTCGGAAGACACTTTTGTGGACCCACTTTTTTGGGGAACACACTTTTGGGAACACATTTTGGGAACACACTTTTTGGGGAACATACTTTTGGGAACACACCTTTGGGAACGCAGTTTTGGGAACAGACTTTTGGCGACACAATTTTTTTGGGAACACAATTTTTTTGGGAACCCACTTTTTGGAACACGCTTTTTTGGGAAGACACTTGTGGAACACATTTTTTTGGCAACATACTTTTTTCGGAACACACTTTTTTCGGAACACACTTTTTTCGGAACACACTTTTTTTGGGAACACCCTTTTGGGAACACACTTTTGGGAACACACTTTTTTGGCAACACACTTTTGGGAACACACTTTATTTCGGAACACACTTTTGGGAACATACTTTTGAGAACACACTATTTTGGGGAACACATTTTTGGGAACACACTTTTTTTGGGAACACTTTTGGGAACACACTTTTGGGTACACATTTTTGGGAACATACTTTTTTTGGAACACACATTTGGAAACAATTTTTTGGGAACCCACTTTTTTGGGGAACACACTTTTGGGAACACACTTTTTTTCGGAACACACTTTTGTGGACCCACTTTTTTGGGAACACACTTTTGGGAACACATTTTGGGAACACACTTTTTGGGGAACACACTTTTGGGAACACTTTTTTGGGAACACACTTTTGGGAAAACACTTTTTTGGGAACACACTTTTGGGAACACACCTTTGGGAACGCAGTTTTGGGAACACACTTTTGGCGACACAATTTTTTTGGGAACACAATTTTTTTGGGAACCCACTTTTTGGAACACGCTTTTTTGGGAAGACACTTGTGGAACACATTTTTTTGGCAACATACTTTTTTCGGAACACACTTTTTTCGGAACACACTTTTTTCGGAACACACTTTTTTTGGGAACACCCTTTTGGGAACACACTTTTGGGAACACAATTTTGGGAACATACTTTTGGGAACACACTTTTAGGAACACACATTTTAAAACACAATTTTTTGGGAACGCACTTTTTTGGGAACACTCGATTTGAACACATTTATTTCGGTAACGCACTTCTGGGAACACACTTTTTTGTGAACACACTTTTTTGGGGAACACACTTTTGGGAACACACTTTTGGGAACACACTTTTTTGGCAACACACTTTTGGGAACACACTTTATTTCGGAACACACTTTTGGGAACATACTTTTGAGAACACACTATTTTGGGGAACACATTTTTGGGAACACACTTTTTTTGGGAACACTTTTGGGAACACACTTTTGGGTACACATTTTTGGGAACATACTTTTTTTGGAACACACTTCTTTTGGGAACACAATTTTGGGAATACACTTTTAGGAACACACATTTGGAAACACAATTTTTTGGGAACGAACTTTTTTGGGAACACTCGTTTTGAACACATTTATTTCGGTAACGCACTTCTGGGAACACACTTCTTTGGGAAGACACTTTTTTGGGAACACACTTTTGGGAACACACTTTTGGGAACACACTTTTTTGGCAACACACTTTTGGGAACACACTTTATTTCGGAACACACTTTTGTGAACCCACTTTTTTTTGGAACACACTTATTTTGGGAACAGACTTGGGAACACACTTTTTTGGGAACACACTTTTGGGAACACACATTTGGGAACACACTTTTGGGAATACACTTTTTTTGGCAACCAACATTTCGGAACACACTTTTTTGGGAACACACTTTTTTAGGAACACACTTTTTTAGGAACACACTTTTGGGAACACACTTTTGGGAACACACTTTTTTTGGCAACACACTTTTTTTGGCAACACACTTTTGGGAACACAATTTTGGGAACACACTTTTTTTCGGAACACAATTTTTTCGGAACACACTTATTTGGGAACACACTTTTTTTGGGAACACCCTTTTGGGAACACACTTTTGGGAACACACTTTTTTGGGAACACACTTTTGGGAACACGCTTTATTTCGGAACACACTTTTGTGAACCCGCTTTTTTTGGGAACACTTATTTTCGGAACACACTTGGGAACACACTTTTGTTGGGAACACACTTTTGGGAACACACTTTTGGGAACACACTTTTTTTGGCAACAAACATTTGGGAACAAATTTTTTTGGGAACACACTTTTGGGAACACACTTTTTTTAGATCACACTTTTTTTGGAACACACTTTTGGGAACACACTTTTGGGAACACACTTTTTTTGGCAACACACATTTGGGAACACACTTTTTTGGGAACACACTTTTTTGGGGAACACACTTTTGGGAACACACTTTTTTTCGGAACAGACTTTTTTTCGGAACACACTTTTGTGGACCCACTTTTTTGGGGAACACACTTTTGGGAACACATTTTGGGAACACACTTTTTGGGGAACACACTTTTGGGAACACTTTTTTGGGAACACACTTTTGGAAAACACTTTTTGGGGAACACACTTTTGGGAACACACCTTTGGGAACGCAGTTTTGGGAACACACTTTTGGCGACACAATTTTTTTGGGAACACAATTTTTTTGGGAACCCACTTTTTGGAACACGCTTTTTTGGGAACATACTTGTGGAACACATTTTTTTGGCAACATACTTTTTTGGGAACACACTTTTTTCGGAACACACTTTTTTCGGAACACACCTTTTTTGGGAACACCCTTTTGGGAACACACTTTTGGGAACACACTTTTGGGAACACAATTTTTTGCGAACGCACTTTTTTGGGAACACTCGTTTTGAACACATTTATTTCGGTAACGCACTTCTGGGAACACACTTTTTTGTGAACACACTTTTTTGGGGAACACACTTTTGGGAACATACTTTTGGGAACACACTTTTTTGGCAACACACTTTTGGGAACACACTTTATTTCGGAACACACGTTTGGGAACATACTTTTGAGAACACACTATTTTGGGGAACACATTTTTGGGAACACACTTTTTTTGGGAACACTTTTGGGAACACACTTTTGGGTACACATTTTTGGGAACATACTTTTTTTGGAACACACTTCTTTTGGGAACACAATTTTGGGAATACACTTTTAGGAACACACATTTGGAAACACAATTTTTTGGGAACGAACTTTTTTGGGAACACTCGTTTTGAACACATTTATTTCGGTAACGCACTTCTGGGAACACACTTCTTTGGGAACACACTTTTTTGGGAACACACTTTTGGGAACACACTTATGGGAACACACTTTTTTTAGATCACACTTTTTTTGGAACACACTTTTGGGAACACACTTTTGGGAACACACTTTTTTTGGCAACACACATTTGGGAACACACTTTTTTGGGAACACACTTTTTTGGGGAACACACTTTTGGGAACACACTTTTTTTCGGAAGACACTTTTGTGGACCCACTTTTTTGGGGAACACTTTTGGGAACACATTTTGGGAACACACTTTTTGGGGAACACACTTTTGGGAACACTTTTTTGGGAACACTCTTTTGGGAAAACACTTTTTTATGAACACACTTTTGGGAACACACCTTTGGGAACGCAGTTTTGGGAACAGACTTTTGGCAACACAATTTTTTTGGGAACACAATTTTTTTGGGAACCCACTTTTTGGAACACGCTTTTTTGGGAACACACTTGTGGAGCACATTTTTTTGGCAACATACTTTTTTCGGAACACACTTTTTTCGGAACACACTTTTTTCGGAACACACTTTTTTTGGGAACACCCTTTTGGGAACACACTTTTGGGAACACACTTTTGGGAACATACTTTTGGGAACACACTTTTAGGATCACACATTTGGAAACACAATTTTTTGGGAACGCACTTTTTTGGGAACACTCGTTTTGAACACATTTATTTCGGTAACGCACTTCTGGGAACACACTTTTTTGTGAACACACTTTTTTGGGGAACACACTTTTGGGAACACACTTTTGGGAACACACTTTTTTGGCAACACACTTTTGGGAACACACTTTATTTCGGAACACACTTTTGGGAACATACTTTTGAGAACACACTATTTTGGGGAACACATTTTTGGGAACACACTTTTTTTGGGAACACTTTTGGGAACACACTTTTGGGTACACATTTTTGGGAACATACCTTTTTTGGAACACACTTCTTTTGGGAACACAATTTTGGGAATACACTTTTAGGAACACACATTTGGGAACAATTTTTTGGGAACGAACTTTTTTGGGAACACTCGTTTTGAACACATTTATTTCGGTAACGCACTTCTGGGAAAACACTTTTTTCGGAACACACTTTTGGGAACACACCTTTGGGAACGCAGTTTTGGGAACACACTTTTGGCGACACAATTTTTTTGGGAACACAATTTTTTTGGGAACCCACTTTTTGGAACACGCTTTTTTGGGAACACACTTGTGGAACACATTTTTTTGGCAACATACTTTTTTCGGAACACACTTTTTTCGGAACACACTTTTTTCGGAACACACTTTTTTTGGGAACACACTTTTGGGAACATACTTTTGGGAACACACTTTTAGGAACACACATTTGGAAACACAATTTTTTGGGAACGCACTTTTTTGGGAACACTCGATTTGAACACATTTATTTCGGTAACGCACTTCTGGGAACACACTTTTTTGTGAACACACTTTTTTGGGGAACACACTTTTGGGAACACACTTTTGGGAACACACTTTTTTGGCAACACACTTTTGGGAACACACTTTATTTCGGAACACACTTTTGGGAACATACTTTTGAGAACACACTATTTTGGGGAACACATTTTTGGGAACACACTTTTTTTGGGAACACTTTTGGGAACACACTTTTGGGTACACATTTTTGGGAACATACTTTTTTTGGAACACACATTTGGAAACAATTTTTTGGGAACGAACTTTTTTGGGAACACTCGTTTTGAACACATTTATCTCGGTAACGCACTTCTGGGAACACACTTCTTTGGGAACACACTTTTTTGGGAACACACTTTTGGGAACACACTTTTGGGAACACACTTTTTTTAGATCTCACTTTTTTTGGAACACACTTTTGGGAACACACTTTTGGGAACACACTTTTTTTGGCAACACACATTTGGGAACACACTTTTTTGGGAACACACTTTTTTGGGGAACACACTTTTGGGAACACACTTTTTTTCGGAACACACTTTTGTGGACCCACTTTTTTGGGGAACACACTTTTGGGAACACATTTTGGGAACACACTTTTTGGGGAACACACTTTTGGGAACACTTTTTTGGGAACACACTTTTGGGAAAACACTTTTTTGGGAACACACTTTTGGGAACACACCTTTGGGAACGCAGTTTTGGGAACACACTTTTGGCGACACAATTTTTTTGGGAACACAATTTTTTTGGGAACCCACTTTTTGGAACACGCCTTTTTGGGAACAGACTTGTGGAACACATTTTTTTGGCAACATACTTTTTTCGGAACACACTTTTTTCGGAACACACTTTTTTCGGAACACACTTTTTTTGGGAACACCCTTTTGGGAACACACTTTTGGGAACACACTTTTGGGAACATACTTTTGGGAACACACTTTTAGGAACACACATTTGGAAACACGATTTTTTGGGAACGCACTTTTTTGGGAACACTCGTTTTGAACACATTTATTTCGGTAACGCACTTATGGGAACACACTTTTTTGTGAACACACTTTTTTGGGGAACACACTTTTGGGAACACACTTTTTTGGCAACACACTTTTGGGAACACACTTTATTTCGGAACACACTTTTGGGAACATACTTTTGAGAACACACTATTTTGGGGAACACATTTTTGGGAACACACTTTTTTTGGGAACACTTTTGGGAACACACTTTTGGGTACACATTTTTGGGAACATACTTTTTTTGGAACACACATTTGGAAACAATTTTTTGGGAACGAACTTTTTTGGGAACACTCGTTTTGAACACATTTATCTCGGTAACGCACTTCTGGGAACACACTTCTTTGGGAACACACTTTTTTGGGAACACACTTTTGGGAACACACTTTTGGGAACACACTTTTTTTAGATCTCACTTTTTTTGGAACACACTTTTGGGAACACACTTTTGGGAACACACTTTTTTTGGCAACACACATTTGGGAACACACTTTTTTGGGAACACACTTTTTTGGGGAACACACTTTTGGGAACACACTTTTTTTCGGAACACACTTTTGTGGACCCACTTTTTTGGGGAACACACTTTTGGGAACACATTTTGGGAACACACTTTTTGGGGAACACACTTTTGGGAACACTTTTTTGGGAACACACTTTTGGGAAAACACTTTTTTGGGAACACACTTTTGGGAACACACCTTTGGGAACGCAGTTTTGGGAACACACTTTTGGCGACACAATTTTTTTGGGAACACAATTTTTTTGGGAACCCACTTTTTGGAACACGCTTTTTTGGGAACACACTTGTGGAACACATTTTTTTGGCAACATACTTTTTTCGGAACACACTTTTTTCGGAACACACTTTTTTCGGAACACACTTTTTTTGGGAACACCCTTTTGGGAACACACTTTTGGGAACACACTTTTGGGAACATACTTTTGGGAACACACTTTTAGGAACACACATTTGGAAACACGATTTTTTGGGAACGCACTTTTTTGGGAACACTCGTTTTGAACACATTTATTTCGGTAACGCACTTCTGGGAACACACTTTTTTGTGAACACACTTTTTTGGGGAACACACTTTTGGGAACACACTTTTGGGAACACACTTTTTTGGCAACACACTTTTGGGAACACACTTTATTTCGGAACACACTTTTGGGAACATACTTTTGAGAACACACTATTTTGGGGAACACATTTTTGGGAACACACTTTTTTTGGGAACACTTTTGGGAACACACTTTTGGGTACACATTTTTGGGAACATACTTTTTTTGGAACACACTTCTTTTGGGAACACAATTTTGTGTATACACTTTTAGGAACACACATTTGGAAACACAATTTTTTGGGAACGAACTTTTTTGGGAACACTCGTTTTGAACACATTTATTTCGGTAACGCACTTCTGGGAACACACTTCTTTGGGAAGACACTTTTTTGGGAACACACTTTTGGGAACACACTTTTGGGAACACACTTTTTTGGCAACACACTTTTGGGAACACACTTTATTTCGGAACACACTTTTGTGAACCCACTTTTTTTTGGAACACACTTATTTTGGGAACAGACTTGGGAACACACTTTTTTGGGAACACACTTTTGGGAACACACTTTTTTTGGCAACACACATTTGGGAACACACTTTTTTGGGAACACACTTTTGGGAACACACTTTTGGGAACACACTTTTTTAGATCACACTTTTTTTGGGAACACACTTTTGGGAACACACATTTGGGAACACACTTTTGGGAATACACTTTTTTTGGCAACCAACATTTCGGAACACACTTTTTTGGGAACACACTTTTTTAGGAACACACTTTTGGGAACACACTTTTGGGAACACACTTTTTTTGGCAACACACCTTTTTTGGCAACACACTTTTGGGAACACACTTTTGGGAACACACTTTTTTTGGCAACACACTTTTTTCGTAACACAATTTTTTCGGAACACACTTATTTGGGAACACACTTTTTTTGGGAACACCCTTTTGGGAACACACTTTTGGGAACACACATTTTTGGGAACACACTTTTGGGAACACACTTTATTTCGGAACACACTTTTGTGAACCCGCTTTTTTTGGGAACACTTATTTTCGGAACACATTTGGGAACACACTTTTGTTGGGAACACACTTTTGGGAACACACTTTTGGGAACACACTTTTTTTGGCAACAAACATTTGGGAACACACTTTTTTGGGAACACACTTTTGGGAACACACTTTTGGGAACACACTTTTTTTAGATCACACTTTTTTTGGAACACACTTTTGGGAACACACTTTTGGGAACACACTTTTTTTGGCAACACACATTTGGGAACACACTTTTTTGGGAACACACTTTTTTGGGGAACACACTTTTGGGAACACACTTTTTTTCGGAACACACTATTTTTCGGAACACACTTTTGTGGACCCACTTTTTTGGGGAACACACTTTTGGGAACACATTTTGGGAACACACTTTTTGGGGAACACACTTTTGGGAACACTTTTTTGGGAACACACTTTTGGAAAACACTTTTTGGGGAACACACTTTTGGGAACACACCTTTGGGAACGCAGTTTTGGGAACACACTTTTGGCGACACAATTTTTTTGGGAACACAATTTTTTTGGGAACCCACTTTTTGGAACACGCTTTTTTGGGAACACACTTGTGGAACACATTTTTTTGGCAACATACTTTTTTCGGAACACACTTTTTTCGGAACACACTTTTTTCGGAACACACCTTTTTTGGGAACACCCTTTTGGGAACACACTTTTGGGAACACACTTTTGGGAACACACTTTTGGGAACACACTTTTTTTAGATCTCACTTTTTTTGGAACACACTTTTGGGAACACACTTTTGGGAACACACTTTTTTTGGCAACACACATTTGGGAACACACTTTTTTGGGAACACACTTTTTTGGGGAACACACTTTTGGGAACACACTTTTTTTCGGAACACACTTTTGTGAACACACTTTTTTGGGAACACACTTTTTTGGGGAACACACTTTTGGGAACACATTTTGGGAACACACTTATCATATCATATCATATCATATACATACAGCCGGAAACAGGCCTTTTTGGCCCTCCAAGTCCGTGCCGCCCAGTGATCCCCGTACATTAACACTATCCTACACCCACTAGGGACAATTTTTACATTTACCCAGCCAATTAACCTACATACCTGTACGTCTTTGGAGTGTGGGAGGAAACCGAAGATCTCGGAGTAAACCCACGCAGGTCACGGGGAGAACGTACAAACTCCTTACAGTGCAGCACCCATAGTCAGGATCGAACCTGAGTCTCCGGCGCTGCATTCGCTGTAAAGCAGCAACTCTACCGCTGCGCTACCGTGCCACTTTTTGGGGAACACACTTTTGGGAACACTTTTTTGGGAACATTCTTTTGGGAAAACACTTTTTTATGAACACACTTTTGGGAACACACCTTTGGGAACGCAGTTTTGGGAACAGACTTTTGGCGACACAATTTTTTTGGGAACACAATTTTTTTGGGAACCCACTTTTTGGAACACGCTTTTTTGGGAACACACTTGTGGAACACATTTTTTTGGCAACATACTTTTTTCGGAACACACTTTTTTCGGAACACACTTTTTTTGGGAACACCCTTTTGGGAACACACTTTTGGGAACACACTTTTGGGAACATACTTTTGGGAACACACTTTTAGGATCACACATTTGGAAACACAATTTTTTGGGAACGCACTTTTTTGGGAACACTCGTTTTGAACACATTTATTTCGGTAACGCACTTCTGGGAACACACTTTTTTGTGAACACACTTTTTTGGGGAACACACTTTTGGGAACACACTTTTGGGAACACACTTTTTTGGCAACACACTTTTGGGAAGACACTTTATTTCGGAACACACTTTTGGGAACATACTTTTGAGAACACACTATTTTGGGGAACACATTTTTGGGAACACACTTTTTTTGGGAACACTTTTGGGAACACACTTTTGGGTACACATTTTTGGGAACATACTTTTTTTGGAACACACATTTGGAAACAATTTTTTGGGAACGAACTTTTTTGGGAACACTCGTTTTGAACACATTTATTTCGGTAACGCACTTCTGGGAACACACTTCTTTGGGAACACACTTTTTGGGGAACACACTTTTGGGAACACACTTTTGGGAACACACTTTTTTTCGGAACACACTTTTGTGGACCCACTTTTTTGGGGAACAGACTTTTGGGAACAAACTTTTGGGAACACACTTTTTGGGGAACACACTTTTGGGAACACTTTTTTGGGAACACACTTTTGGGAACACACTATTTTGTGGAACACACTTTTGGGAACACACTTTTTTGGGAACACACTTTAGGGAACACATTTTTTTGGGAACACTCTTTTGGGAACACACTTTTTTGGGAACACACTTTTGGGAACACACTTTTTTGGGAACACACTTTTGGGAAAATATTATTTGTGGGAACACACTTATTTGAGGAACACACTTATTGGGGAACACACTTTTTTGGGAACACACTATTGAAACGCAGTTTTGGGATAACACTTTTGGCGACACTCTTTTTTTGGGAACACAATTTTTTTGGGAACACACTTTTCGGAACACACTTTTTTGGGAACACACTTTTGGGAACACTCTTTTTTTGGGAACACCCTTTTGGGAACACACTTTTGGGAACACACTTTTTTGGGAACAGACTTTTGGGAACATACTTTATTTCGGAACACAGTTTTGTGAACCCGCTTTTTTTGGGAACACTTATTTTGGGAACACACTTGGGAACACACTTTTGTTGGGAACACACTTTTGGGAACACACTTTTGGGAACACACTTTTTTTGGCAACAAACATTTGGGAACACACTTTTTTGGGAACACACTTTTGGGAACACACTTTTGGGAACACACTTTTTTTAGATCACACTTTTTTTGGAACACATTTTTGGGAACACACTTTTGGGAACACACTTTTTTTGGCAACACACATTTGGGAACACACTTTTTTGGGAACACACTTTTTTGGGGAACACACTTTTGGGAACACACTTTTGGGAACACACTTTTTTTCGGAACACACTTTTGTGGACCCACTTTTTTGGGGAACACACTTTTGGGAACAAACTTTTGGGAACACACTTTTTGGGGAACACACTTTTGGGAACACTTTTTTGGGAACACCCTTTTGGGAACACACTATTTTGTGGAACACACTTTTGGGAACACACTTTTTTGGGAACACACTTTAGGGAACACATTTTTTTGGGAACACTCTTTTGGGAACACACTTTTTTGGGAACACACTTTTGGGAACACACTTTTTTGGGAACACACTTTTGGGAAAATATTATTTGTGGGAACACACTTATTTGAGGAACACACTTATTGGGGAACACACTTTTTTGGGAACACACTATTGAAACGCAGTTTTGGGATAACACTTTTGGCGACACTCTTTTTTTGGGAACACAAATTTTTTGGGAACACACTTCTTGGAACACACTTTTTTGGGAACACACTTTTGGGAACACTCTTTTTTTGGGAACACCCTTTTGGGAACACACTTTTGGGAACACACTTTTTTGGGAACAGACTTTTGGGAACATACTTTATTTCGGAACACACTTTTGTGAACCCGCTTTTTTTGGGAACACTTATTTTGGGAACACACTTGGGAACACACTTTTGTTGGGAACACACTTTTGGGAACACACTTTTGGGAACACACTTTTTTTGGCAACAAACATTTGGGAACACACTTTTTTGGGAACACACTTTTGGGAACACACTTTTGGGAAGACACTTTTTTTAGATCGCACTTTTTTTGGAACACACTTTTGGGAACACACTTTTGGGAACACACTTTTTTTGGCAACACACATTTGGGAACACACTTTTTTGGGAACACACTTTTTTGGGGAACACACTTTTGGGAACACACTTTTGGGAACACACTTTTTTTCGGTACACACTTTTGTGGACCCACTTTTTTGGGGAACACACTTTTGGGAACACACTTTTGGGAACACACTTTTTGGGGAACACACTTTTGGGAACACTATTTTGGGAACACACTTTTGGGAAAACACTTTTTTGGGAACACACTTTTGGGAACACATTTTTTTGGGGAACACACTTTTGGGAACACACTTTTTTGGGAACACACTTTTGGGAACACACTTTTTTGGGAACATACTTTTGGAAAAAATATTATTTGTGGGAACACACTTGTGGGAACACACTTATTTTAGGAACACATTTATTTGGGAACACAATTTTTTGGGGAACACGCTTTTGGGAACACACCTTTGGGAACACACTTTTTTGGCAACACACTTTTGGGAACACACTTTTGTGAACACACTTTTTTTCGGAACACACTTTTGTGGACCCACTTTTTTTGGGAACACACTTTTGGGAACACTCTTTTTTGGGAACACACTTTTGGGAATACACTTTTTTGGGAACACACTTTTGGGAACACATTTTTTTGGGGAACACACTTTTGGGAACACACTTTTTTGGGAACATACTTTTTTTGGAACACACTTCTTTTGGGAACACACTTTTGGGAACACACTTTTAGGAACACACATTTGGAAACACAATTTTTTAGGAACGCACTTTTTTGGGAACACTCGTTTTGAACACACTTATTTCGGAAACGCACTTCTGGGAACACACTTTTTTGTGAACACACTTTTTTGGGGAACACACTTTTGGAACACACTTTTGGGAACACACTTTTTTGGCAACACACTTTTGGGAACACACTTTATTTCGGAACACACTTTTGTGAACCCACTTTATTTGGGAACACACTTATTTTGGGAACACACTTTTTTTGGAACACACTTCTTTTGGGAACACACTTTTGGGAACACACTTTTAGGAACACACATTTGGAAACACAATTTTTTAGGAACGCACTTTTTTGGGAACACTCGTTTTGAACAAACTTATTTCGGAAACGCACTTCTGGGAACACACTTTTTTGTGAACATACTTTTTTGGGGAACACACTTTTGGAACACACTTTTGGGAACACACTTTTTTGGCAACACACTTTTGGGAACACACTTTATTTCGGAACACACGTTTGTGAACCCACTTTTTTTGGGAACACACTTATTTTGGGAACACACTTGGGAACACACTTTTTTTGGGAACACACTTTTGGGAACACACTTTTTTTGGCAACACACATTTGGGAACACACTTTTTTGGGAACACTTTTGGGAACACACTTTTGGGAACACACTTTTTTAGATCACACTTTTTTTGGGAACACACTTTTGGGAACACACATTTGGGAACACACTTTTGGGAATACACTTTTTTTGGCAACAAACATTTCGGAACACACTTTTTTGGGAACACACTTTTTTGGGGAACACACTTTTGGGAACACACTTTTTTTGGCAACACACTTTTTTTGGCAACACACATTTGGGAACACACTTTTGGGAACACAATTTTTGGAGAACACACTTTTGGGAACACTTTTTTGGGAACACACTTTTGGGAAAAAACTTTTTTGGGAACACACTTTTGGAACGCAGTTTTGGGAACACACTTTTGGGAACACACTTTTTGACAACACACTTTTTTCGTAACACAATTTTTTCGGAACACACTTTTTTGGGAACACACTTTTTTTGGGAACACCCTTTTGGGAACACACTTTTGGGAACACACTTTTTTGGGAACACACTTTTGGGAAATTACTTTTGGGAACACACTATTTTGGGGAACACATTTTTGGGAACACACTTTTTTTGGGAACACTTTTGGGAACACACTTTTGGGTACACATTTTTGGGAACATACTTTTTTTGTAATACACTTCTTTTGGGAACACACTTTTGGGACACACTTTTAGGAACACACATTTGGAAACACAATTTTTTGGGAACGCACTTTTTTGGGAACACTCTTTTTGGAACACATTTATTTTGGTAACGCACTTCTGGGAACACACTTTTTTGGGAACACACTTTTGGGAACACACTTTATTTCGGAACACACTTTTGTGAACCCACTTTTTTTGGGAACACTTATTTTGGGAACACACTTGGGAACACACTTTTTTTAGATCACACTTTTTTTGGGAACACACTTTTAGGAACACACATTTGGAAACACAATTTTTTGGGAACGCACTTTTTTGGGAACATTCTTTTTGGAACACATTTATTTTGGTAACGCACTTCTGGGAACACACTTTTTTGGGAACACACTTTTGGGAACACACTTTATTTCGGAACACACTTTTGTGAACCCACTTTTGGGAATACACTTTTTTTGGCAACACACATTTCGGAACACACTTTTTTGGGAACACACTTTTTTGGGGAACACACTTTTGGGAAAACACTTTTGGGAACACTCTTTTTTTGGCAACACACTTTTTTTGGCAACACACTTTTGGGAACACACTTTTGGGAACACAATTTCGTAACACAAATTTTTGGGAACACACTTTTGGGAAAACACTTTTTTGGGAACACACTTTTGGGAAAATATTATATGTGGGAACACACATATTTGAGGAACACACTTATTTGGGAACACACTTTTTTGGGAACACACTATTGAAACGCAGTTTTGGGATAACACTTTTGGCGACACATTTTTTTTGGGAACACAATTTTTTTGGGAACACACTTCTTGGAACACACTTTTTTGGGAACATTCTTTTGGGAACACTCTTTTTTTGGGAACACCCTTTTGGGAACTCACTTTTGGGAACACACTTTTTTGGGAACACACTTTTGGGAACACACTTTATTTCGGAACACACTTTTGTGAAGCCGCTTTTTTTGGGAACACTTATTTTGGGAACACACTTGGGAACACACTTTTGTTGGGAACACACTTTTGGGAACACACTTTTGGGAACACACTTTTTTTGGCAACAAACATTTGGGAACACACTTTTTTGGGAACACACTTTTGGGAACACACTTGTGGGAACAAACTTTTTTTAGATCACACTTTTTTTGGAACACACTTTAGGGAACACACTTTTGGGAACACACTTTTTTTGGGAACACATTTTTTGGGAACACACTTTTTTGGGGAACACACTTTTGGGAACACACTTTTGGGAACAAACATTTTTTCGGAACACACTTTTGTGGACCCACTTTTTGGGGAACACACTTTTGGGAACACACTTTTGGGAACACACTTTTTGGGGAACAAACTTTTGGGAACACTTTTTTGGGAACACACTTTTGGGAAAACACTTTTTTGGGAACACACTTTTGGGAACACACTTTATTTGGGAACACACTTATGGGAACACACTATTTTGTGGAACAAAAAAGTGTTTTTTGGGAACACACTTTAGGGAACACATTTTTTTGGGAAAACACTTTTGGGAACACACTTTTTTGGGAACACACTTTTGGGAACACACTTTTGGGAACACATTTTTTTGGGGAACACACTTTTGGGAACACACTTTTTTGGGAACACACTTTTGGGAACACACTTTTTTGGGAACATACTTTTGGAAAAAATATTATTTGTGGGAACACACTTGTGGGAACACACTTATTTTAGGAACACATTTATTTGGGAACACAATTTTTTGGGGAACACGCTTTTGGGAACACACCTTTGGGAACACACTTTTTTGGCAACACACTTTTGGGAACACACTTTTGTGAACACACTTTTTTTCGGAACACACTTTTGTGGACCCACTTTTTTTGGGAACACACTTTTGGGAACACTCTTTTTTGGGAACACACTTTTGGGAATACACTTTTTTGGGAACACACTTTTGGGAACACATTTTTTTGGGGAACACACTTTTGGGAACACACTTTTTTGGGAACATACTTTTTTTGGAACACACTTCTTTTGGGAACACACTTTTGGGAACACACTTTTAGGAACACACATTTGGAAACACAATTTTTTAGGAACGCACTTTTTTGGGAACACTCGTTTTGAACACACTTATTTCGGAAACGCACTTCTGGGAACACACTTTTTTGTGAACACACTTTTTTGGGGAACACACTTTTGGAACACACTTTTGGGAACACACTTTTTTGGCAACACACTTTTGGGAACACACTTTATTTCGGAACACACTTTTGTGAACCCAATTTATTTGGGAACACACTTATTTTGGGAACACACTTTTTTTGGAACACACTTCTTTTGGGAACACACTTTTGGGAACACACTTTTAGGAACACACATTTGGAAACACAATTTTTTAGGAACGCACTTTTTTGGGAACACTCGTTTTGAACAAACTTATTTCGGAAACGCACTTCTGGGAACACACTTTTTTGTGAACACACTTTTTTGGGGAACACACTTTTGGAACACACTTTTGGGAACACACTTTTTTGGCAACACACTTTTGGGAACACACTTTATTTCGGAACACACGTTTGTGAACCCACTTTTTTTGGGAACACACTTATTTTGGGAACACACTTGGGAACACACTTTTTTTGGGAACACACTTTTGGGAACACACTTTTTTTGGCAACACACATTTGGGAACACACTTTTTTGGGAACACTTTTGGGAACACACTTTTGGAACACACTTTTTTAGATCACACTTTTTTTGGGAACACACTTTTGGGAACACACATTTGGGAACACACTTTTGGGAATACACTTTTTTTGGCAACAAACATTTCGGAACACACTTTTTTGGGAACACACTTTTTTGGGGAACACACTTTTGGGAACACACTTTTTTTGGCAACACACTTTTTTTGGCAACACACATTTGGGAACACACTTTTGGGAACACAATTTTTGGAGAACACACTTTTGGGAACACTTTTTTGGGAACACACTTTTGGGAAAAAACTTTTTTGGGAACACACTTTTGGGAACACATTTTTTGGGGAACACACTTTTGGGAACACACTTCTGGGAACCCACTTTTTTGGGAACACACTTTTGGAACGCAGTTTTGGGAACACACTTTTGGGAACACACTTTTTGACAACACACTTTTTTCGTAACACAATTTTTTCGGAACAAACTTTTTTGGGAACACACTTTTTTTGGGAACACCCTTTTGGGAACACACTTTTGGGAACACACTTTTTTGGGAACACACTTTTGGGAAATTACTTTTGGGAACACACTATTTTGGGGAACACATTTTTGGGAACACACTTTTTTTGGGAACACTTTTGGGAACACACTTTTGGGTACACATTTTTGGGAACATACTTTTTTTGTAATACACTTCTTTTGGGAACACACTTTTGGGACACACTTTTAGGAACACACATTTGGAAACACAATTTTTTGGGAACGCACTTTTTTGGGAACACTCTTTTTGGAACACATTTATTTTGGTAACGCACTTCTGGGAACACACTTTTTTGGGAACACACTTTTGGCAACACACTTTTTTCGTAACACACTTTTTTCGGAACACACTTTTTTGGGAACACACTTTTTTTGGGAACACCCTTTTGGGAAAACACTTTTGGGAACACACTTTTTTGGGAACACACTTTTGGGAACGTACTTTTGGGAACACACTATTTTGGGGAACACATTTTTGGGAAAACACTTTTTTTGGGAACACTTTTGGGAACACACTTTTGGGTACACATTTTTGGAACATACTTTTTTTGGCATGCACTTCTTTTGGGAACACACTTTTGGGAACACACTTTTAGGAACACACATTTGGAAACACAATTTTTTGGGAACGCACTTTTTTGGGAACACTCTTTTTGGAACACATTTATTTTGGTAACGCACTTCTGGGAACACACTTTTTTGGGAACACACTTTTGGCAACACACTTTTTTCGTAACACACTTTTTTCGGAACACACTTTTTTGGGAACACACTTTTTTTGGGAACACCCTTTTGGGAAAACACTTTTGGGAACACACTTTTTTGGGAACACACTTTTGGGAACTTACTTTTGGGAACACACTATTTTGGGGAACACATTTTTGGGAAAACACTTTTTTTGGGAACACTTTTGGGAACACACTTTTGGGTACACATTTTTGGAACATACTTTTTTTGGCATGCACTTCTTTTGGGAACACACTTTTGGGAACACACTTTTAGGAACACACATTTGGAAACACAATTTTTTGGGAACGCACTTTTTTGGGAACACTCTTTTTGGAACACATTTATTTTGGTAACGCACTTCTGGGAACACACTTTTTTGGGAACACACTTTTGGGAACACACTTTATTTCGGAACACACTTTTGTGAACCCACTTTATTTGGGAACACACTTATTTTGGGAACACACTTTTTTTGGAACACACTTCTTTTGGGAACACACTTTTGGGAACACACTTTTAGGAACACACATTTGGAAACACAATTTTTTAGGAACGCACTTTTTTGGGAACACTCGTTTTGAACAAACTTATTTCGGAAACGCACTTCTGGGAACACACTTTTTTGTGAACACACTTTTTTGGGGAACACACTTTTGGAACACACTTTTGGGAACACACTTTTTTGGCAACACACTTTTGGGAACACACTTTATTTCGGAACACACGTTTGTGAACCCACTTTTTTTGGGAACACACTTATTTTGGGAACACACTTGGGAACACACTTTTTTTGGGAACACACTTTTGGGAACACACTTTTTTTGGCAACACACATTTGGGAACACACTTTTTTGGGAACACTTTTGGGAACACACTTTTGGGAACACACTTTTTTAGATCACACTTTTTTTGGGAACACACTTTTGGGAACACACATTTGGGAACACACTTTTGGGAATACACTTTTTTTGGCAACAAACATTTCGGAACACACTTTTTTGGGAACACACTTTTTTGGGGAACACACTTTTGGGAACACACTTTTTTTGGCAACACACTTTTTTTGGCAACACACATTTGGGAACACACTTTTGGGAACACAATTTTTGGAGAACACACTTTTGGGAACACTTTTTTGGGAACACACTTTTGGGAAAAAACTTTTTTGGGAACACACTTTTGGGAACACATTTTTTGGGGAACACACTTTTGGGAACACACTTCTGGGAACCCACTTTTTTGGGAACACACTTTTGGAACGCAGTTTTGGGAACACACTTTTGGGAACACACTTTTTGACAACACACTTTTTTCGTAACACAATTTTTTCGGAACACACTTTTTTGGGAACACACTTTTTTTGGGAACACCCTTTTGGGAACACACTTTTGGGAACACACTTTTTTGGGAACACACTTTTGGGAAATTACTTTTGGGAACACACTATTTTGGGGAACACATTTTTGGGAACACACTTTTTTTGGGAACACTTTTGGGAACACACTTTTGGGTACACATTTTTGGGAACATACTTTTTTTGTAATACACTTCTTTTGGGAACACACTTTTGGGACACACTTTTAGGAACACACATTTGGAAACACAATTTTTTGGGACCGCACTTTTTTGGGAACACTCTTTTTGGAACACATTTATTTTGGTAACGCACTTCTGGGAACACACTTTTTTGGGAACACACTTTTGGCAACACACATTTTTCGTAACACACTTTTTTCGGAACACACTTTTTTGGGAACACACTTTTTTTGGGAACACCCTTTTGGGAAAACACTTTTGGGAACACACTTTTTTGGGAACACACTTTTGGGAACTTACTTTTGGGAACACACTATTTTGGGGAACACATTTTTGGGAAAACACTTTTTTTGGGAACACTTTTGGGAACACACTTTTGGGTACACATTTTTGGAACATACTTTTTTTGGCATGCACTTCTTTTGGGAACACACTTTTGGGAACACACTTTTAGGAACACACATTTGGAAACACAATTTTTTGGGAACGCACTTTTTTGGGAACACTCTTTTTGGAACACATTTATTTTGGTAACGCACTTCTGGGAACACACTTTTTTGGGAACACACTTTTGGGAACACACTTTATTTCGGAACACACTTTTGTGAACCCACTTTTTTTGGGAACACTTATTTTGGGAACACACTTGGGAACACACTTTTTTTAGATCACACTTTTTTTGGGAACACACTTTTAGGAACACACATTTGGAAACACAATTTTTTGGGAACGCACTTTTTTGGGAACACTCTTTTTGGAACACATTTATTTTGGTAACGCACTTCTGGGAACACACTTTTTTGGGAACACACTTTTGGGAACACACTTTATTTCGGAACACACTTTTGTGAACCCACTTTTGGGAATACACTTTTTTTGGCAACACACATTTCGGAACACACTTTTTTGGGAACACACTTTTTTGGGGAACACACTTTTGGGAAAACACTTTTGGGAACACTCTTTTTTTGGCAACACACTTTTTTTGGCAACACACTTTTGGGAACACACTTTTGGGAACACAATTTCGTAACACAAATTTTTGGGAACACACTTTTGGGAAAACACTTTTTTGGGAACACACTTTTGGGAAAATATTATATGTGGGAACACACATATTTGACGACACTTTTGGCGACACATTTTTTTTGGGAACACAATTTTTTTGGGAACACACTCCTTGGAACACACTTTTTTGGGAACATTCTTTTGGGAACACTCTTTTTTTGGGAACACCCTTTTGGGAACTCACTTTTGGGAACACACTTTTTTGGGAACACACTTTTGGGAACACACTTTATTTCGGAACACACTTTTGTGAAGCCGCTTTTTTTGGGAACACTTATTTTGGGAACACACTTGGGAACACACTTTTGTTGGGAACACACTTTTGGGAACACACTTTTGGGAACACACTTTTTTTGGCAACAAACATTTGGGAACACACTTTTTTGGGAACACACTTTTGGGAACACACTTGTGGGAACAAACTTTTTTTAGATCACACTTTTTTTGGAACACACTTTTGGGAACACACTTTTGGGAACACACTTTTTTTGGGAACACATTTTTTGGGAACACACTTTTTTGGGGAACACACTTTTGGGAACACACTTTTGGGAACAAACATTTTTTCGGAACACACTTTTGTGGACCCACTTTTTGGGGAACACACTTTTGGGAACACACTTTTGGGAACACACTTTTTGGGGAACAAACTTCTGGGAACACTTTTTTGGGAACACACTTTTGGGAAAACACTTTTTTGGGAACACACTTTTGGGAACACACTTTATTTGGGAACACACTTATGGGAACACACTATTTTGTGGAACAAACTTTTGGTAACACACTTTTTTGGGAACACACTTTAGGGAACACATTTTTTTGGGAAAACACTTTTGGGAACACACTTTTTTGGGAACACACTTTTGGGAACACACTTTTTTGGGAACACACTTTTGGGAAAATATTATTTGTGGGAACACACTTATTTGAGGAACACACTTATTTGGGAACACACTATTTTGGGAACACACTATTGTAACGCAGTTTTGGGATAACACTTTTGGCGACACACTTTTTTTGGGAACACAATTTTTTTAGGAACACACTTCTTGGAACACACTTTTTTGGGAACACACTTTTGGGAACATTCTTTTTTTGGGAACACCCTTTTGGGAACACACTTTTTTGGGAACACACTTTTGGGAACACACTTTATTTCGGAACACACTTTTGTGAACCCGCTTTTTTTGGGAACAATTATTTTGGGAACACACTTGGGAACACACTTTTGTTGGGAACACACTTTTGGGAACTCACTTTTGGAACACACTTTTTTTGGCAACAAACATTTGGGAACACACTTTTTTGGGAACACACTTTTGGGAACACACTTTTGGAACACACTTTTTTTAGATCACACCTTTTTTGGAACACACTTTTGGGAACACACTTTTGGGAACACAATTTTTGGGAACACACTTTTGGGAACACACTATTTTGTGGAACACACTTTTAGGAACACACTTTTTTGGGAACACACTTTATGGAACACCTTTTTTTGGGAACACACTTTTGGGAACACACTTTTTTGGGAACACACTTTTGGGAACACACTTTTTTGGGAACACACTTTTGGGAAAATATTATTTGAGGGAACACACTTATTTGAGGAACACACTTATTTGGGAACACACTTTTTTGGGAACACACTATTGAAACGCAGTTTTGGGATAACACTTTTGGCGACAAACTTTTTTTGGGAACACAATTTTTTTAGGAACACACTTCTTGGAACACACTTTTTTGGGAACACACTTTATTTCGGAACACACTTTTATGAACCCACTTTTGGGAACCCACTTTTTTTGGGAACACTCTTTTGGGAACACAGTTTTGGAACACACTTTTTTTGGGAACACACTTATTTTGGGAACACACTTGGGAACACACTTTTGTTGGGAACACACTTTTGGGAACACACTTTTGGGAATACACTTTTTTTGGCAACACACATTTCGGAACACACTTTTTTGGGAACACACTTTTGGGAACACACTTTTGGGAACACACTTTTGGGAACACACTTTTTTTGGGAACACACTTTTTTGGGAACACACTTTTTTGGGGAACACACTTTTGGGAACAAACTTTTGGGAACACACATTTTTTCGGAACACACTTTTGTGGACCCACTTTTTGGGGGAACACACTTTTGGGAACACACTTTTTGGGAACACACTTTTTTGGGAACACACTTTTTTGGGGAACACACATTTTTTGGGAACACACTTTTTTTGAGAACACACATTTTTGGGAACACACTTTTTTTGCGAACACACGTTTGGGAACACACTTTTTTGGTAACACACTTTTGGGAACACACTTTATTTGGGAACGCACTTTTGGGAACACACGTTTGGGAACACACTTTTTTGGGAACACACTTTTTTTGGGAACACACTTTTTTGGGGAACACCCATTTTTTGGGAACACACTTTTTTTGCAAACACACGTTTGGGAACACACTTTTTTGGTAACACACTTTTGGGAACACACTTTATTTGGGAACACACTTTTGGGAACACACTTTTCGGAAAACACTTTGTTTGGGAACACACTTTTTTGGGTACACACTTTTGGGAACACACTTTTTATGGGAACAAACCTTTGGGAACACACTTTTGGGAACACACTTCTGGGAACACACTTTTTTTGGGAACACAATTTTTGGGAACACACTTTTGGGAACACACTTTTTTTGGGATCACACTTATTTTGGGAACAAACTTTTTTTGGGAACACACCTTTTTGGGAGACACACTTTTGGGAACACAGTTTTTTTGTGTACACACTTTTGGGAACACACATTTTTGGGAACACACTTTTTTTGGGAACACACATTTTTTGGGAACACACATTATTTGGGAACACCCTTTTGGGAACACAATTTTTGAGAACACAATTTTTGAGAACTCACTTATGGGAACACACCTTTTTGGGAACACACTTTATTTGGGAACGCACTTTTGGGAACACACTTTTTTGGGAACACACTTTTTTGGGGAACACACATTTTTTGGGAACACACTTTTTTTGAGAACACAATTTTTTGGGAACACACTTTTTTGGGGAACACACATTTTTTGGGAACACACTTTTGGGAACACAGCTTTGGGAACACACTTTTGGGAACACAATTTTTTGGGAACACACTTTTTTTGGGAACACAATTTTTTGGGAACAAACTTTTTTGGGAAACACACATTTTTTGGGAACACACTTTTTTTGAGAACACACATTTTTGGGAACACACTTTTTTTGCGAACACACGTTTGGGAACACACTTTTTTGGTAACACACTTTTGGGAACACACTTTATTTGGGAACGCACTTTTGGGAACACACGTTTGGGAACACACTTTTTTGGGAACACACTTTTTTTGGGAACACACATTTTTGGGGAACACCCATTTTTTGGGAACACACTTTTTTTGCGAACACACGTTTGGGAACTCACTTTTTTGGTAACACACTTTTGGGAACACACTTTATTTGGGAACATACTTTTGGGAACACACTTTTCGGAAAACACTTTGTTTGGGAACACACTTTTTTGGGTACACACTTTTGGGAACACACTTTTTATGGGAACAAACCTTTGGGAACACACTTTTGGGAACACACTTCTGGGATCACACTTTTTTTGGGAACACAATTTTTGGGAACACACTTTTGGGAACACACTTTTTTTGGGATCACACTTATTTTGGGAACACACTTTTTTTGGGAACACACCTTTTTGGGAGACACACTTTTGGGAACACAGTTTTTTTGGGAACACACTTTTGGGAACACACATTTTTGGGAACACACATTATTTGGGAACACCCTTTTGGGAACACAATTTTTGAGAACACAATTTTTGAGAACTCACTTATGGGAACACACCTTTTTGGGAACACACTTTATTTGGGAACGCACTTTTGGGAACACACGTTTGGGAACACACTTTTTTGGGAACACACATATTTAGGAACACACGTTTGGAACACACTTTTTTGGGAATACATTTTTTTGGGAACACACTTTTGGGAACACACATTATTTGGGAACGCACTTTTGGGAACACACTTTTGGGAACACACTTTTTTGGGAACACACTTTTGAGAACACCATTTTTGGGAACACACTTTTGGGAACACACTTTTGGGAACACACTTTTGGGGAACACAATTTTTTGGGAACACACTTTTTTGGGAACACAATTTTTTGGGAACACACTTTTTTGGGGAACACACATTTTTTGGGAACACACTTTTTTGGGGAACACACATTTTTGGGAACACACTTTTTTTGCGAACACACGTTTGGGAACACACTTTTTTGGTAACACACTTTTGGGAACACACTTTATTTGGGTACGCACTTTTGGGAACACACGTTTGGGAACACAATTTTTTGGGAACAAACTGTTTTTGGGAACACACTTGTGGGAACACAATTTTTTGGGGAACACACTGTTTTTTGGAACACACTTTTTTTGGGAACACACTTTTGGGAACACACTTTTTTGGGAACACACTTTTGGGAACATCTTTTTTTGGGAACACACTTTTGGGAATACACTTTTGTGGGAACCCACTTTTGGGAAAACACTTTTTTGGGAACACACTTTTGAGAAAACACTTTTTTTGGGAATGCACTTTTTTTGGGAACACACTTTTGGGAACACACTTTTTTGGGAACACACTTTTGGGAACACACTTTTTGGGAACACACTTTTTTTGGGAACACACTTTTGGGAACACAATTTTTGAGAATACAATTTTTGAGAACTCACTTGTAGGAGCACACCTTTTTGGGAACATACTTTATTTGGGAATGCTCTTTTGGGAACACACGTTTGGGAACACACTTTTTTGGGAACTCACTATTGGGAACACCTTTTTTTGGGAACACACTTTTGGGAATACACTTATGTGGGAACCCACTTTTGGGAAAACACTTTTTTGGGAACACACTTTTGAGAAAACACTTTTTTTGGGAATGCACTTTTTTTGGGAACACACTTTTGGGAACACACTTTTTTGGGAACACACTTTTGGGAACACACTTTTTGGGAACACACTTTTTTTGGGAACACACTTTTGGGAACACAATTTTTGAGAATACAATTTTTGAGAACTCACTTGTAGGAGCACACCTTTTTGGGAACATACTTTATTTGGGAATGCTCTTTTGGGAACACACGTTTGGGAACACACTTTTTTGGGAACTCACTATTGGGAACACCTTTTTTTGGGAACACACTTTTGGGAATACACTTTTGTGGGAACCCACTTTTGGGAAAACACTTTTTTGGGAACACACTTTTGAGAAAACACTTTTTTTGGGAAAGCACTTTTTTTGGGAACACACTTTTGGGAACACACTTTTGAAAAAACACTTTTTTTGGGAAAGCACTTTTTTTGGGAACACACTTTTGGGAACACACTTTTTTGGGAACACACTTTTGGGAACACACTTTTTGGGAACCCAATTTTTGAGAATACAATTTTTGAGAACTCACTTGTAGGAGCACACCTTTTTGGGAACACACTTTATTTTGGAATGCTCTTTTGCGAACACACGTTTGGGAACACACTTTTTTGGGAACACACTTTTGGGAACACACTTTTTTTGGCAACACACTTTTTTCGGAACACACTTTTTTGGGAACACACTTTTTTTGGGAACACCCTTTTGGGAACACACTTTTTTCGTAACACACTTTTGGGAACACACTTTTGGGAACACACTTTTTTGGGAACACACTTTTGGGAACTTACTTTTGGGAACACACTATTTTGGGGAACACATTTTTGGGAACACACTTTTTTTGGGAACACTTTTGGGAACACACTTTTTGGGGAACATTTTTTTGGGGAATACACTTTTGGGAAAACTTTTTTGGGAACACACTTTTTTGAGGAACACACTTTTGGTAACTCACTTTTGGGAACACACTTTTTGAGGAACACACTTTTGGGAACACTTTTTTGGGAACACACTTTTGGGGAAAAAACCTTTTTGGGAACACACTTTTGGGAACACATTTTTTTGGGGAACACACTTTTGGGAACACACTTCTGGGAACACACTTTTTTGGGAACACACTTTTTTGGGAACACACTTTGGGAACGCAGTTTTGGGAACACAATTTTGGCGACAAACTTTTTTTGGGAATACAATTTTTTTGGGAACCCACATTTTGGAACACACTTTTTTGGGAACACACTTTTGGGAACACACTTTTTTTGGCAACACACTTTTTTGGAACACACTTTTTTTGGGAACACACTTTTGGGAACACACTTTTGGGAACTTACTTTTTTTGGAATGCACTTCTTTTGGGAACACACTTTTGGGAACACACTTTTAGGAACACACATTTGGAAACACAATTTTTTGGGAACGCACTTTTTTGGGAACACTCTTTTTGGAAAACATATATTTTGGTAACGCACTTCTGGGAACACACTTTTTTGGGAACACACTTTTGGCAACACACTTTTTTCGTAACACACTTTTTTCGGAACACACTTTTTTCGGAACACACTTTTTTTGGGAACACCCTTTTCGGAAAACACTTTTGGGAACACACTTTTTTGGGAACACACTTTTGGGAACTTACTTTTGGAAACACACTATTTTGGGGAACACATTTTTGGGAACACACTTTTTTTGGGAACACTTTTGGGAACACACTTTTGGGTACACATTTTTGGGAACATACTTTTTTTGGAATAAACTTCTTTTGGGAACACACTTTTGGGAACATACTTTTAGGAACACATATTTGGAAACACAATTTTTTGGGAACACTCTTTTTGGAACACATTTATCTTGGTAACGTACTTCTGGGAACACACTTTTTTGGGAACACACTTTTGGCAACACACTTTTTTCGTAACACACTTTTTGCGGAACACACTTTTTTGGGAACTTACTTTTGGGAACACACTTTTTTTGGGAACACAATTTTTTTGGGAACCCACTGTTTGGAACACACTTTTTTGGGAACACACTTTTGGGAACACTCTTTTTTTGGCAACACACTTTTTTCGTAACACACTTTTTTCGGAACACACTTTTTTGGGAACACACTTTTTTTGGGAACACCCTTTTGGGAACACACTTTTTTCGTAACACACTTTTGGGAACACACTTTTTTGGGAACACACTTTTGGGAACTTACTTTTGGGAACACACTATTTTGGGGAACACATTTTTGGGAACTCACTTTTTTTGGGAACACTTTTGGGAACACACTTTTGGGTACACATTTTTGGGAACATACTTTTGGCAACACACTTTTTTCGTAACACACTTTTTGCGGAACACACTTTTTTGGGAACTTACTTTTGGGAACACACTTTTTTTGGGAACACAATTTTTTTGGGAACCCACTGTTTGGAACACACTTTTTTGGGAACACACTTTTGGGAACACTCTTTTTTTGGCAACACACTTTTTTCGTAACACACTTTTTTCGGAACACACTTTTTTGGGAACACACTTTTTTTGGGAACACCCTTTTGGGAACACACTTTTTTCGTAACACACTTTTGGGAACACACTTTTTTGGGAACACACTTTTGGGAACTTACTTTTGGGAACACACTATTTTGGGGAACACATTTTTGGGAACTCACTTTTTTTGGGAACACTTTTGGGAACACACTTTTGGGTACACATTTTTGGGAACATACTTTTTTTAGAATACACTTCTTTTGGGAACACACATTTGGAAACACAATTTTTTGGGAACGCACATTTTTGGGAACACTCTTTTTGGAACACATTTATCTTGGTAACTTACTTCTGGGAACACACTTTTTTGGGAACACAATATTTTTGGGAACCCACTTTTTGGAACACACTTTTTTGGGAACACACTTTTGGGAACACACTTTTTTTGGCAACACACTTTTTTGGAACACACTTTTTTTGGGAACACACTTTTTTGGGAACACACTTTTGGGAACTTACTTTTGGGAACACACTATTTTGGGGAACACATTTTTGGGAACACACTTTTTTTGGGAACACTTTTGGGAACACACTTTTTGGGGAACATTTTTTTGGGGAATACACTTTTGGGAAAACTTTTTTGGGAACACACTTTTTTGAGGAACACACTTTTGGTAACTCACTTTTGGGAACACACTTTTTGAGGAACACACTTTTGGGAACACTTTTTTGGGAACACACTTTTGGGGAAAAAACCTTTTTGGGAACACACTTTTGGGAACACATTTTTTTGGGGAACACACTTTTGGGAACACACTTCTGGGAACACACTTTTTTGGGAACACACTTTTTAGGGAACACACTTTGGGAACGCAGTTTTGGGAACACAATTTTGGCGACAAACTTTTTTTGGGAATACAATTTTTTTGGGAACCCACATTTTGGAACACACTTTTTTGGGAACACACTTTTGGGAACACACTTTTTTTGGCAACACACTTTTTTGGAACACACTTTTTTTGGGAACACACTTTTGGGAACACACTTTTGGGAACTTACTTTTTTTGGAATGCACTTCTTTTGGGAACACACTTTTGGGAACACACTTTTAGGAACACACATTTGGAAACACAATTTTTTGGGAACGCACTTTTTTGGGAACACTCTTTTTGGAAAACATATATTTTGGTAACGCACTTCTGGGAACACACTTTTTTGGGAACACACTTTTGGCAACACACTTTTTTCGTAACACACTTTTTTCGGAACACACTTTTTTCGGAACACACTTTTTTTGGGAACACCCTTTTCGGAAAACACTTTTGGGAACACACTTTTTTGGGAACACACTTTTGGGAACTTACTTTTGGAAACACACTATTTTGGGGAACACATTTTTGGGAACACACTTTTTTTGGGAACACTTTTGGGAACACACTTTTGGGTACACATTTTTGGGAACATACTTTTTTTGGAATAAACTTCTTTTGGGAACACACTTTTGGGAACATACTTTTAGGAACACATATTTGGAAACACAATTTTTTGGGAACACTCTTTTTGGAACACATTTATCTTGGTAACGTACTTCTGGGAACACACTTTTTTGGGAACACACTTTTGGCAACACACTTTTTTCGTAACACACTTTTTGCGGAACACACTTTTTTGGGAACTTACTTTTGGGAACACACTTTTTTTGGGAACACAATTTTTTTGGGAACCCACTGTTTGGAACACACTTTTTTGGGAACATACTTTTGGGAACACTCTTTTTTTGGCAACACACTTTTTTCGTAACACACTTTTTTCGGAACACACTTTTTTGGGAACACACTTTTTTTGGGAACACCCTTTTGGGAACACACTTTTTTCGTAACACACTTTTGGGAACACACTTTTTTGGGAACACACTTTTGGGAACTTACTTTTGGGAACACACTATTTTGGGGAACACATTTTTGGGAACTCACTTTTTTTGGGAACACTTTTGGGAACACACTTTTGGGTACACATTTTTGGGAACATACTTTTTTTAGAATACACTTCTTTTGGGAACACACATTTGGAAACACAATTTTTTGGGAACGCACATTTTTGGGAACACTCTTTTTGGAACAAATTTATCTTGGTAACTTACTTCTGGGAACACACTTTTTTGGGAACACAATTTTTTTGGGAACCCACTTTTTGGAACACACTTTTTTGGGAACACACTTTTGGGAACACACTTTTTTTGGCAACACACTTTTTTGGAACACACTTTTTTTGGGAACACACTTTTGGGAACACACTTTTGGGAACTTATTTTTTTTGGAATACACTTCTTTTGGGAACACACTTTTGGGAACACACTTTTAGGAACACACATTTGGAAACACAATTTTTTGGGAACGCACTTTTTTGGGAACACTCTTTTTGGAAAACATATATTTTGGTAACGCACTTCTGGGAACACACTTTTTTGGGAACACACTTTTGGCAACACACTTTTTTCGTAACACACTTTTTTTCGGAACACACTTTTTTCGGAACACACTTTTTTTGGGAACACCATTTTCGGAACACACTTTTGGGAACACACTTTTTTGGGAACACACTTTTGGGAACTTACTTTTGGAAACACACTATTTTGGGGAACACATTTTTGGGAACACACTTTTTTTGGGAACACTTTTGGGAACACACGTTTGGGTACACATTTTTGGGAACATACTTTTTTTGGAATAAACTTCTTTTGGGAACACACTTTTGGGAACATACTTTTAGGAACACACATTTGGAAACACAATTTTTTGGGAACACTCTTTTTGGAACACATTTATCTTGGTAACGTACTTCTGGGAACACACTTTTTTGGGAACACACTTTTGGCAACACAATTTTTCGTAACACACTTTTTTCGGAACACACTTTTTTGGGAACTTACTTTTGGGAACACACTTGTTTTGGGAACACAATTTTTTTGGGAACCCACTGTTTGGAACACACTTTTTTGGGAACACACTTTTGGGAACACACTTTTTTTGGCAACACACTTTTTTCGTAACACACTTTTTTCGGAACACACTTTTTTGGGAACACACTTTTTTTGGGAACAACCTTTTGGGAACACACTTTTTTCGCAACACACTTTTGGGAACACACTTTTGGGAACACACTTTTTTGGGAACACACTTTTGGGAACTTACTTTTGGGAACACACTATTTTGGGGAACACATTTTTGGGAACACATTTTTTTTGGGAATACTTTTGGGAACACGCTTTTGGGTACACATTTTTGGGAACATACTTTTTTTGGAATACACTTCTTTTGGGAACACACTTTTGGGAACACACTTTTAGGAACACACATTTGGAAACACAATTTTTTGGGAATGCACTTTTTTGGGAACACTCTTTTTGGAACACATATATTTTGGTAACGCACTTCTGGGAACACACTTTTTTGGGAATACACTTTTGGCAACACACTTTTTTCGTAACACACTTTTTTGGGAACACACTTTTTTTGGGAACACCCTTTTGGGAAGACACTTTTGGGAACACACTTTTTTGGGAACACACTTTTGGGAACTTATTTTGGAAACACACTATTTTGGGGAACACATTTTTGGGAACTCACTTTTTTTGGGAACACTTTTGGGAACACACTTTTGGGTACACATTTTTGGGAACATACATTTTAGAATATACTTCTTTTGGGAACACACATTTGGAAACACAATTTTTTGGGAACGCACATTTTTGGGAACACTCTTTTTGGAACACATTTATCTTGGTAACTTACTTCTGGGAACACACTTTTTTGGGAACACACTTTTTTGGGAACACACTATTGAAACGCAGTTTTGGGATAACACTTTTGGCGACACACTTTTTTTGGGAACACAATTTTTTAGGAAACACACTTCATGGAACCCACTTTTTTGGGAACACAATTTTTTTGGGATCCCACTTTTTGAACACACTTTTTTGGGAACACACTTGTGGGAACTCACTTTTTTTGGCATCACACTTTTTTCGGAACACACTTTTTTTGGAACACACTTTTTTGAACACCCTTTTGGGAACACACTTTTGGGAATACACTATTTTTGGGAACACGATAATGGGAACACACTTCTGGGAAGATACTTTTTTTGGGAACACACTTTTGGAAACACATTTATTTGTGAACAAACTTTTGAGAAAACATTTTTTGTGGTAACACTCTTTTGGGAACACACTTTTGGGAACATACTTTTTTGGGAAAACACTTTTGGGAACAAACTTTTGGGAACATACTTTTTTTGGGAACACGGTTTTTTTGGGAACACACTTTTGGGAACATACTTTTGGGAACACATTTTTTGGGGATCACACTTTTTTTGGAACACACTTTCGGGAACACACTTTTGGGAACACACTTTTTTCGCAACACACTTTTTTTGGAACACAATTTTTGGGAACACACTTTTGGGAACACACTTTTTTGGGAACACACTTTAGGGAACACATTTTTTTGGGAACACACTTTTGGGAACACACTTTTTTGGGAACACACGTTTGGGAACACACTTTTTTGGGAACACTTTTGGGAACACACTTTTGGGAACATACTTTTTTTGGGAACACGGTTTTTTTGGGAACACACTTTTGGGAACATACTTTTGGGAACACATTTTTTGGGATCACACTTTTTTTGGGAACACACTTTCGGGAACACACTTTTGGGAACATACTTTTTGGGATCACGCTTTTTGTGGGAACACACTTTTGGGAACACACTTTTTGCGAACACACTTTTGGGAACATTCGTTTCGAAACACACTTTTTTGGCAACACACTTTTGGGAACACACTTTTTTCGCAACACACTTTTTTTGGAACACAATTTTTGGGAACACACTTTTGGGAACACACTTTTTTGGGAACACACTTTAGGGAACACATTTTTTTGGGAACACACTTTTGGGAACACACTTTTTTGGGAACACACGTTTGGGAACACACTTTTTTGGGAACACTTTTGGGAACACACTTTTGGGTACACATTTTTGGGAACATACTTTTTTTGTAATACATTTCTTTTGGGAACACACTTTTGGGACACACTTTTAGGAACACACATTTGGAAACACAATTTTTTGGGAACGCACTTTTTTGGGAACACTCTTTTTGGAACACATTTATTTTGGTAACGCACTTCTGGATCACACTTTTTTGGGAACAAACTTTTGGCAACACACTTTTTTCGTAACACACTTTTTTCGGAACACACTTTTTTGGGAACACACTTTTTTTGGGAACACCCTTTTGGGAAAACACTTTTGGGAACACACTTTTTTGGGAACACACTTTTGGGAACTTACTTTTGGGAACACACTATTTTGGGGAACACATTTTTGGGAAAACACTTTTTTTGGGAACACTTTTGGGAACACACTTTTGGGTACACATTTTTGGAACATACTTTTTTTGGCATGCACTTCTTTTGGGAACACACTTTTGGGAACACACTTTTAGGAACACACATTTGGAAACACAATTTTTTGGGAACGCACTTTTTTGGGAACACTCTTTTTGGAACACATTTATTTTGGTAACGCACTTCTGGGAACACACTTTTTTGGGAACACACTTTTGGGAACACACTTTATTTCGGAACACACTTTTGTGAACCCACTTTTTTTGGGAACACTTATTTTGGGAACACACTTGGGAACACACTTTTGTTGGGAACACACTTATGGGAACACACTTTTGGGAACAAACTTTTTTTAGATCACACTTTTTTTGGGAACACACTTTTGGGAACACACTTTTGGGAACACACTTTTAGGAACACACATTTGGAAACACAATTTTTTGGGAACGCACTTTTTTGGGAACACTCTTTTTGGAACACATTTATTTTGGTAACGCACTTCTGGGAACACACTTTTTTGGGAACACACTTTTGGGAACACACTTTATTTCGGAACACACTTTTGTGAACCCACTTTTGGGAATACACTTTTTTTGGCAACACACATTTCGGAACACACTTTTTTGGGAACACACTTTTTTGGGGAACACACTTTTGGGAACACACTTTTGGGAACACACTTTTTTTGGCAACACACTTTTTTTGGCAACACACTTTTGGGAACACACTTTTGGGAACACAATTTCGTAACACAAATTTTTGGGAACACACTTTTGGGAAAACACTTTTTTGGGAACACACTTTTGGGAAAATATTATATGTGGGAACACACATATTTGAGGAACACAATTATTTGGGAACACACTTTTTTGGGAACACACTATTGAAACGCAGTTTTGGGATAACACTTTTGGCGACACGCTTTTTTTGGGAACACAATTTTTTTAGGAACACACTTCTTGGAACACACTTTTTTGGGAACACACTTTTGGGAACACTCTTTTTTTGGGAACAACCTTTTGGGAACACACTTTTTTGGGAACACACTTTTGGGAACACACTTTATTTCGGAACACACTTTTGTGAACCCGCTTTTTTTGGGAACAATTATTTTGGGAACACACTTGGGAACACACTTTTGTTGGGAACACACTTTTGGGAACTCACTTTTGGGAACACACTTTTTTTGGCAACAAACATTTGGGAACACACTTTTTTGGGAACACACTTTTGGGAACACACTTTTGGAACACACTTTTTTTAGATCACACCTTTTTTGGAACACACTTTTGGGAACACACTTTTGGGAACACAATTTTTGGGAACACACTTTTGGGAACAAACTATTTTGTGGAACACACTTTTGGGAACACACTTTTTTGGGAACACACTTTATGGAACACCTATTTTTGGGAACACACTTTTGGGAACACACTTTTTTGGGAACACACTTTTGGGAACACACTTTTTTGGGAACACACTTTTCGGAAAATATTATTTGTGGGAACACACTTATTTGAGGAACACACTTATTTGGGAACACACTTTTTTGGGAACACACTATTGAAACGCAGTTTTGGGATAACACTTTTGGCGACACACTTTTTTTGGGAACACAATTTTTTTAGGAACACACTTCTTGGAACACACTTTTTTGGGAACACACTTTATTTCGGAACACACTTTTGTGAACCCACTTTTGGGAACACACTTTTTTTGGGAACACTCTTTTGGGAACACAGTTTTGGAACAAACTTTTTTTGGGAACACACTTATTTTGGGAACACACTTGGGAACACACTTTTGTTGGGAACACACTTTTGGGAACACACTTTTGGGAATACACTTTTTTTGGCAACACACATTTCGGAACACACTTTTTTGGGAACACACTTTTGGGAACACACTTTTGGGAATACACTTTTGGGAACACACTTTTGGGAACACACTTTTTTTGGGAACACACTTTTTTGGGAAGACACTTTTTTGGGGAACACACTTTTGGGAACACACTTTTGGGAACACACATTTTTTCGGAACACACTTTTGTGGACCCACTTTTTGGGGGAACACATTTTTGGGAACACACTTTTTTTGCGAACAGACGTTTGGGAACACACTTTTTTGGTAACACACTTTTGGGAACACACTTTATTTGGGAACACACTTTTGGGAACACACTTTTGGGAACACACTTTTGGGAACACACTTTTGGGAACACACTTTTTTTGGGAACACACTTTTTTGGGAAGACACTTTTTTGGGGAACACACTTTTGGGAACACACTTTTGGGAACACACATTTTTTCGGAACACACTTTTGTGGACCCACTTTTTGGGGGAACACATTTTTGGGAACACACTTTTTTTGCGAACACACGTTTGGGAACACACTTTTTTGGTAACACACTTTTGGGAACACACTTTATTTGGGAACGCACTTTTGGGAACACACGTTTGGGAACACACTTTTTTGGGAACACACTTTTTTTGGGAACACACTTTTTTGGGGAACACCCATTTTTTGGGAACACACTTTTTTTGCGAACACACGTTTGGGAACACACTTTTTTGGTAACACACTTTTGGGAACACACTTTATTTGGGAACGCACTTTTGGGAACACACGTTTGGGAACACACTTTTTTGGGAACACACTTTTTTTGGGAACACACTTTTTTGGGGAACACCCATTTTTTGGGAACACACTTTTTTTGCGAACACACGTTTGGGAACACACTTTTTTGGTAACACACTTTTGGGAACACACTTTATTTGGGAACACACTTTTGGGAACACACTTTTCGGAAAACACTTTGTTTGGGAACACACTTTTTTGGGTACACACTTTTGGGAACACACTTTTTATGGGAACAAACCTTTGGGAACACACTTTTGGGAACACACTTCTGGGAACACACTTTTTTTGGGAACACAATTTTTGGGAACACACTTTTGGGAACACACTTTTTTTGGGATCACACTTATTTTGGGAACACACTTTTTTTGGGAACACACCTTTTTGGGAGACACACTTTTGGGAACACAGTTTTTTTGTGTACACACTTTTGGGAACACACATTTTTGGGAACACACTTTTTTTGGGAACACACTTTTTTTGGGAACACACATTATTTGGGAACACCCTTTTGGGAACACAATTTTTGAGAACACAATTTTTGAGAACTCACTTATGGGAACACACCTTTTTGGGAACACACTTTATTTGGGAACGCACTTTTGGGAACACACTTTTTTGGGAACACACTTTTTTGGGGAACACACATTTTTTGGGAACACACTTTTTTTGAGAACACAATTTTTTGGGAACACACTTTTTTGGGGAACACACATTTTTTGGGAACACACTTTTGGGAACACAGCTTTGGGAACACACTTTTGGGAACACAATTTTTTGGGAACACACTTTTTTTGGGAACACAATTTTTTGGGAACACACTTTTTTGGGGAACACACCTTTTTGGGAGACACACTTTTGGGAACACAGATTATTAGTATTATTAATTATCTTTTTGATTAATTATCTTATTATTTTTATTATTACTATTAATTATCGTTATTATTTTTATTATTATTATTATTATTATTAATTCTCGTTATTATTATTATTATTAATTCTCGTTATTATTATTACTATTAATTATCGTTATTATTATTATTAATTATCATTATGGTGATCGTGATCGTGATCGTGATCGTGATCGTGATCGTGATCGTGATCGTGATCGTGATCGTTATCGTTATCGTTATCGTTATTGTTATTATCGTTCTTCTTCTTATTATTATTATTACTAATTATCGTTATTAATATTATTATTTTTATTATTACTATTATTAATTTTTATTATTATTATTATTATTATTATTATTATTATTATTATTATCGTTATCGTTATCGTTATCGTTATCGTTATCGTTATCTTTATCTTTATCTTTATCGTTATCGTTATCGTTATCGTTATCGTTATCGTTATCGTTATCGTTATCGTTATCGTTATCGTTATCGTTATCGTTATCGTTATCGTTATCATTATTATTATCGTTATCGTTATCGTTATCGTTATCGTTATCGTTATCGTTATCGTTATCGTTATCGTTATCGTTATCGTTATCGTTATCGTTATCGTTATCGATAAAAATCGTGATCGTGATCGTTAGCGTTAGCGTTATCGTTATTTTTATTATTATTGTTAGTATTGTTAATTATCATTGTTATCGTTATTATTATTTTTACCATTATAAATATTTATCGTTATTATTATTGTTATTATTATTATTATTAATTATCGTTATTATTATTATTATTATTATTATTATTACAACAACAAAAAAAGATTTTTTTAATTATTATTATTATTATCGTTATGCTTATCGTTAGTATTATTATATATTATTATCATTATTAATTATCCTTATTATTATTATCATTAATATCACTGTCACACTGTCACTGTCACACTGGCACTGTCACACTGGCACTGTCACTGTCACACTGTCACTGTCACTTTCACTGTCACTGTCACACTATCACACTGCCACTGTCACTGTCACACTGTCACTGTCACACTGTCACACTGTCACACTGTCACTGTCACACTGTCACTGTCACACTGTCACTGTCACACTGTCACTGTCACACTGTCATTGTCACTGTCACACTGTCCCTGTCACACTGTCACTGTCAGTGTCACACTGTCGCACTGTCAGTGTCACACTGTCGCACTGTCACTGTCACACTGTCCCTCTCACATTGTCACTGTCGCACTGTCACACTCTCACACTGTCACTGTCTCACTGTCACTGTCACACTGTCACTGTCACACTGTCACTGTCACACTGTCACTGTCACACTGTCACTGTCACATTGTTTTTGTCACACTGTCACTGTCACACTGTCATGTCACTGTCACACTGTCATACGGTCACTGTCACACTGTCACACTGTCACTGTCACTGTCACTGACACTGCCACTGTCACTGACACTGTCACTGTCACATTGTCACTGTCACACTGTCACTGTCACACTGTCACTGTCACACTGTCACTTTCACTGTCACTGTCACACTGTCACTTTCACTGTCACTGTCACACTGTCCCTGTCACTGTCCCTGTCACTGTCACACTGTCACTGTGACAGTGACAGTAACAGTGTGACAGTGACAGTGTGACAGTGACAGTGTGAAAGGGACAGTGTGACAGTGACAGTGTGACAGTGACAGTGTGACAGAGACAGTGTGACAGTGACAGCGGGAGAGTGCGACATTGACAGTGAGAGTGTGACAGTGTGACAGTGTGACAGTGTTACACTGACAGTGACAAAACAATGACAGTGTGACCGTGACAGTGTGACAGTGACAGTGACAGTGTGACAGTGACAGTGTGACAGTGTCAGTGTGACAGTGTCAGTGTGACATTGACAGTGACAGTGTGAAAGTGACAGTGTGACGGTGACAGTGACAGTGAGATTGACATTGTGACACTGACAGCGTGACAGTGACAATCTGACAGTGTGACAGTGAAACAGTGACAGTGACAGTGTGACAATGTGACAAAGTGACAGTTATAGTGTGACAGTGAAAGTGACAGTGACAGTGTGACAGTGTGACAGTGACAGTGTGACAGTGACAGTGTGACAGTGTGACAGTGTGACAGTGACAGTGTGACAATGACAGAGACAGGGACAGTGTGACATTGACAGTGTGACAGTGACAGTGTGACAGTGACAGTGTGACAGTGTGACAGTGACAGTGTGACAGTGACAGTGTGACAGTGGGACAGTGACAGTGGGACAGTGGGAGAGTGCGACAGTGACAGTGTGACAGTGACAGTGTGACAGTGACAGTGTGAGAGTGTGACAGTGTGACACTGACAGTGACAGTGTGAGAGTGACAATGACAGTGTGACAGTGACAGTGTGACAGTGACAGCGTGACAGTCACAGTGTGACAGTGACAGTGACAGTGACAGTGACAGTGTGACAGTGACAGTGTGACAGTGACAGTTTGACAGTGACAGTGACAGTGTGACAGTGACAGTGACAGTGTAACAGTGACAGTGTGACAGTGACAGTGTGACAGTGTGACAGTGACCGTGTGAAAGTGACAGTGTGACAGTGACAATGTGACAGTGACAGTGTGACAATGACAGGGACAGTGTGACAGTGACAGTGACAGTGTGAATGTGACAGTGTGACAGTGTGACAGTGACAGTGACAGTGTGACAGTGACAGTGTGACAGTGACAGTGTGACAGTGTGACAGTGACAGTGTGACAGTGACAGTGTGACAGTGTGACAGTGAGACAGTGTAACAGTGCGACAGTGACAGAGTGACAGTGACAGTGTGGCAGTGACAGTGTGACAGTGACAGTGTGACAGTGCTACATTGACGGTGAGAGTGTGACAGTGTGACAGTGTGACAGTGTGACACTGACAGTGACAAAACAATGACAGTGTGACAGTGACAGTGTGACAGTGTCAGTGTGACAGTGACAGTGTGAAAGTGACAGTGTGACGGTGACAGTGACAGTGAGAGTGACATTTTGACAGTGACAGTGTGACACTGACAGCGTGACTTTGACAATCTGACAGTGTGACAGTGAAACAGTGACAGTGACAGTGACATTGTGACAATGTGACAGTGAAAGTGACAGTTATAGTGTGACAGTGAAAGTGTGACAGTGACAGTGTGACAGTGTGACAGTGACAGTGTGACAGTGTGACAGTGACAGTGTGACAGTGTGACAGTGACAGTGTGACAGTGTGACAGTGACAGTGTGACAATGACGGTGACAGGGACAGTGTGACAGTGACAGTGACAGTGTGACAGTGACAGTGTGACAGTGTGACAGTGTGACAGTGTGACAGTGTGACAGTGTGACAGTGACAGTGTGATAGTGACAGTGTGACAGTGGGACAGTGACAGTGGGACAGTGGGAGAGTGTGACAGTGACAGTGTGACAGTGACAGTGTGACAGTGACAGTGTGAGTGTGTGACAGTGTGACACTGATAGTGACAGTGTGACACTGATAGTGGCAGTGTGACAGTGACAATGACAGTGTGACAGTGACAGTGTGACAGTGACAGCGTGACAGTCACAGTGTGACAGTGACAGTGACAGTGACAGTGTGAGTGTGACAGTGACAGTGAGCCAGTGACAGTTTGACTGTGACAGTGACAGTGTGACAGTGACTGTGACAGTGACAGTGTAACAGTGACAGTGTGACGGTGACAGTGTGACAGTGACAGTGTGACAGTGACTGTGACAGTGACAGTGTAACAGTGACAGTGTGACGGTGACAGTGTGACGGTGACAGTGTGACAGTGACAATGTTGCAGTGAGAGTGTGACAGTGACAGGGACAGTGTGACAGTGACAGGGACAGTGTGACAGTGACAGTGACAGTGTGAATGTGACAATGTGACAGTGTGACAGTGACAGTGTGACAGTGTGACAGTGTGACAGTGACAGTGTGACAGTGACAGTGTGACAGTGACAGTGTGACAGTGACAGTGTGACAGTGTGACAGTGACAGGGACAGTGTGACAGTGACAGTGTGACAGTGACAGTGACAGGGACAGTGTGACAGTGACAGTGTGACAGTGTGACAGTGACAGTGTGACAGTGACAGTGTAACAGTGACAGTGTGACAGTGACCGTGTGAAAGTGACAGTGTGACAGTGACAATGTGACCGTGAGAGTGTGACAGTGACAGGGACAGTGTGACAGTGACAGTGACAATGTGAATGTGACAGTGTGACAGTGACAGTGTGACAGTGACAGTGTGACAGTGACAGTGTGACAGTGACAGTGTGACAGTGACAGTGTGACAGTGACAGGGACAGTGTGACAGTGACAGTGTGACAGTGTGACAGTGACAGTGTGACAGTGACAGTGTGACAGTGACAGTGTGACAGTGACAGAGGGACAGTGACAGGGACAGTGTGACCGTGACAGTGACAGTGACAGTGTGACAGTGACAGTGAAAGTGACAGTGACAGTGAAAGTGACAGTGACAGTGTGACAGTGACAGTGTGACAGTGACAGTGTGACAGTGACAATGTGACAGTGAAAGTGTCAGTGACAGTGACAGTGTCAGTGACAGTGACAGTGACAGTGACAGTGTGACAGTGTGACAGTGTGACAGTGTGACAGTGTGACAGTGACAGTGTGACAGTGTGACAGTGACAGTGACAGCGTGACAGTGTGACAGTGTGACAGTGACAGTGTGACAGTGACAGTGTGACAGTGCGACAGTGAAAGTGAGAGTGTGACAGTGTGACAGTGTGACAGTGTGCCACTGACAGTGACAAAACAATGACAGTGTGACCAGTGACAGTGTGACAGTGACAGTGACAGTGACAGTGACAGTGTGACAGTGACAGTGTGACAGTGTCAGTGTGACAGTGACAGTGTGAAAGTGACAGTGTGACGGTGACAGTGACAGTGAGAGTGACATTGTGACAGTGACAGTGAGAGTGACATTGTGACAGTGACAGTGTGACACAGACAGCGTGACAGTGACAATCTGACAGTGTGACAGTGAAACAGTGACAGTGACAGTGACAGTGACAGTGACAGTGACAGTGTGACAATGTGACAATGTGACAGTGAAAGTGACAGTTATAGTGTGAAAGTGAAAGTGACAGTGACAGTGACAGTGTGACAGTGTAACAGTGACAGTGTGACAGTGTGACAGTGACAGTGTGACAGTGTGACAGTAACAGTGTGACAGTGTGACAGTGACAGTGTGACAATGACAGTGACAGGGACAGTGTGACAGTGACAGTGTGACAGTGAGAGTGTAACAGTGACAGTGTGACAGTGTGACAGTGTGACAGTGTGACAGTGTGACAGTGTGACAGTGTGACAGTGTGACAGTGTGACAGTGTGACCGTGACAGTGTGACAGTGGGACAGTGACAGTGGGACAGTGACAGTGGAACAGTGACAGTGGGACAGTGGGAGAGTGTGACAGTGACAGTGACAATGACAGTGACAGTGTGACAGTGACGGTGTGAGAGTGTGACAGTGTCACACTGACAGTGACAGTGTGACAGTGACAATGACAGTGTGACAGTGACAGTGTGCCAGTGACAGCGTGCCACTCACAGTGTGACAGTGACAGTGACAGTGACAGTGTGACAGTGACAGTGTGACAGTGACAGTGACAGTGTGACAGTGACAGTGACAGTGTGACAGTGACAGTGACAGTGACAGTGTAACAGTGACAGTGTGACAGTGACAGTGTGACAGTGACCGTGTGACAGTGTGACAGTGACCGTGTGAAAGTGACAGTGTGACAGTGTGACAGTGACAATGTGACAGTGACAGTGTGACAGTGACAGGGACAGTGTGACAGTGACAGGGACAGTGTGACAGTGACAGTGACAGTGACAGTGAAAGTGACAGTGTGACAGTGTGACAGTGACAGTGTGACGGTGTGACAGTGTGACAGTGTGACAGTGTGACAGTGTGACAGTGTGACAGTGTAACACTGTGACAGTGTGACAGTGTGACAGTGTGACAGTGTGACAGTGTGACAGTGACAGTGAGAGTGTGACAGTGTGACAGTGTGACAGTGACAGTGTGACAGTGACAGTGACAGTAGCAGTGTGACAGTGACAGTGACAGTGTGACAGTGACAGTGTGACAGCGACAGTGTGACAGTGTGACAGTGTGACAGTGTGACAGTGTGACAGTGACAGTGTGACAGTGTGACAGTGTGACAGTGTGACAGTGTGACCGTGACAGTTACAGTGTGACAGTGTGACAGTGACAGTGACAGTAGCAGTGTGACAGTGACAGTGACAGTGTGACAGTGACAGTGTGACAGTGACAGTGTGACAGCGACAGTGTGACAGTGACAGTGTGACAGTGACATTGTGACAGTGACAGTGTGACAGTGACAGCGTGACAGTGACAGTGACAGTGACAGTGTGACAGTATGACAGTGTGACAGTGTGACAGTGTTACTGTGTGACAGTGTGACAGTGTGACAGTGTGACAGTGTGACAGTGTGACAGTGTGACAGTGACAGTGTGACAGTGTGACAGTGTGACAGTGTGATAGTGACAGTGTGAGAGTGACATTGACAGTGAAAGTGAAAGTGACAGTGACAGTGTGACAGTGACAGTGACAGTGAAAGTGACAGTGTGACAGTGACAGTGTGACGGTGTGACGGTGTGACAGTGTGACAGTGTAACAGTGTGACAGTGTGACAGTGTGACAGTGTAACAGTGTGACAGTGACAGTGTGACAGTGACAGTGAAAGTGTGACAGTGACAGTGTGACAGTGAAAGTGTGACAGTGTGACAGTGTGACAGTGACAGTGTGACAGTGTGACAGTGTGACAGTGTGACAGTGACAGTGTGGCAGTAACAGTGACAGTAGCAGTGTGACAGTGACAGTGTGACAGTGTCAGTGTGACAGTGTGACAGTGTGACAGTGTGACAGTGTGACAGTGTGACAGTGTGACAGTGTGACAGTGTGACGGTGTGACAGTGTGACAGTGTGACGGTGTGACAGTGTGACAGTGTGACGGTGTGACAGTGAGACAGTGTGACGGTGTGACAGTGTGACAGTGTGACAATGTGACAGTGTGACAGTGTGACAGTGTGACAGTGTGACACTGTGACAGTGACAGTGACAGTGTGACAGTGTGTCAGTGTGACAGTGACAGTGTGACAGTGACAGTGTGACAGTGTGACAGTGACAGTGTGACAGTGACAGTGACAGTAGCAGTGTGACAGTAGCAGTGTGACAGTGACAGTGTGACAGTGACAGTGTGACAGCGACAGTGTGACAGTGACAGTGACAGTGTGACAGTGACATTGTGACAGTGACAGTGTGACAGTGACAGCGTGACAGTGACAGTGACAGTGTGACAGTGTGACAGTGTGACAGTGTGACAGTGACAGTGTGACAGTGACAGTGTGACAGCGACAGTGTGACAGTGACAGTGTGACAGTGACATTGTGACAGTGACAGTGTGACAGTGACAGTGTGACAGTGTGACAGTATGACAGTGTGACAGTGTGACAGTGTGACAGTGTGACAGTGTGACAGTGACAGTGTGACAGTGTGACAGTGACAGTGACAGTGACAGTGTGACAGTGTGACAGTGACAGTGTGATAGTGACAGTGTGAGAGTGACAGTGACAGTGAAAGTGAAAGTGACAGTGACAGTGTGACAGTGACAGTGACAGTGAAAGTGACAGTGTGACAGTGTGACAGTGACGACAGTGTGACAGTGTGACAGTGTGACAGTGTGACAGTGTGACAGTGTGACAGTGTGACAGTGTGACAGTGTGACAGTGACAGTGAGAGTGTGAAAGTGTGACAGTGTGACAGTGTGACAGTGTGACAGTGACAGAGTGACAGTGACAGTGTGACAGTGACAGTGTGACAGTGACAGTGACAGTAGCAGTGTGACAGTGACAGCGTGACAGTGACAGTGTGACAGCGTGACAGTGTGACAGTGTGACAGTGTGACAGTGTGACAGTGTGACAGTGTGACAGTGACAGTGTGACAGTGTGACAGTGTGACAGTGTGACCGTGACAGTGACAGTGTGACAGTGTGACAGTGACAGTGACAGTAGCAGTGTGAGAGTGACAGTGACAGTGACAGTGTGACAGTGACAGTGTGAGAGCGACAGTGTGACAGTGACAGTGTGACAGTGACATTGTGACAGTGACAGTGTGACAGTGACAGCGTGACAGTATGACAGTGTGACAGTGTGACAGTATGACAGTGTGACAGTGTGACAGTGTGACAGTGTGACAGTGTGACAGTGACAGTGACAGTGTGACAGTGTGACACTGTCACTGTCACACTGTCACACTGTCACTTTCACTGTCACTGTCACTGTCACTGTCACTGTCACACTGTCACTGTCACTTTCACTTTCACTGTCACTCTCACACTGTCACTTTCACACTGTCACTGTCACACTGTCACACTGTCACACTGTCACTGTCACACTGTCACACTGTCACACTGTCACACTGTCACACTGTCACACTGTCACACTGTCACACTGTCACACTGTCACACTGTCACACTGTCACAATGTCACTGTCACACTGTCACTGTCACACTGTCGCTGTCACACTGTCACTGTCACACTGTCACTGTCACACTGCTACTGTCACTGTCACTGTCACACTGTCACTGTCACAATGTCACTGTCACACTGTCACACTGTCAAACTGTCACTCTCACTGTCACACTGTCACACTGTCACACTGTCACACTGTCACAGTGACAGTGTGACAGTGAGAGTGTGACAGTGACAGTGTGACAGTGTGACAGTGATAGTGTGAAAGTGACAGTGTGACAGTGAGACAGTGACAGTGACAGTGACAGTGACAGTGACAGTGTGAAAGTGACAGTGTGACAGTGTGACAGCGTGACAGTGACAGTGTGACAGTGACAGCGTGACAGTGACAGTGTGGCAGTGACAGTGTGACAGAGTGACAGTGATAGTGTGACAGTGTGACAGTGATAGTGTGACAGTGTGACAGTGACAGTGAGACAGTGTAACAGTGTGACAGTGACAGTGTGACAGTGACAGTAACAGTGTGACAGTGACAGTGACAGTGAAAGTGACATTGTGACAGTGACAGTGTGACAGTGACAGTGTGACAGCGACAGTGTGACAGTGACAGTGTGACAGAGTGACAGTGATAGTGTGACAGTGTGACAGTGACAGTGAGACAGTGTAACAGTGTGACAGTGATAGTGTGACAGTGACAGTGTGACAGTGACAGTGTGACAGTGACAGTGTGACAGTGACAGTAACAGTGTGACAGTGTGACGGTGACAGTGACAGTGAAAGTGACATTGTGACAGTGACAGTGTGACAGTGACAGTGTGACAGTGTGACAGTGACAGTGTGACACTGACAGTGACAGTGTGACAGTGTGACAGTGTGACAGTGTGACAGTGTGACAGTGTGACAGTGTGACAGTGTGACAGTGTGACAGTGAAAGTGACAGTGAAAGTGACAGTGACAGTGTGACAGTGTGACAATACAGTTGGAATGAAAGTGACAGTGTGACAGTGTGACAGTGTGACAGTGTGACAGTGTGACAGTGTGACAGTGTGACAGTGTGACAGTGTGACAGTGTGACAGTGTGACAGTGTGACAGTGTGACAGTGTGACAGTGTGACAGTGTGACAGTGTGACAGTGTGACAGTGTGACAGTGTGACAGTGTGACAGTGTGACAGTGTGACAGTGTGACAGTGTGACAGTGACAGTGTGACAGTGACAGTGTGACAGTGACAGTGTGACAGTGTGAAAGTGTGACAGTGACAGTGACAGTGACAGTGACAGTGAACGTGAAAGTGACAGTGAAAGTGTGACAGTGACAGTGACAGTGAAAGTGACAGTGTGACAGTGACAGTGTGACAGTGACAGTGTGACAGTGACAGTGTGACAGTGTGACGGTGTGACGGTGTGACAGTGTGACAGTGTGACAGTGTGACAGTGTAACAGTGTGACAGTGACAGTGTGACAGTGACAGTGAAAGTGACAGTGTGACAGTGACAGTGTGACGGTGTGAGAGTGTGACAGTGTGACAGTGTGACAGTGTGACAGTGTGACAGTGTGACAGTGAGAGTGTGACAGTGACAGTGTGACAGTGTGACAGTGACAATGTGACAGTAGCAGTGTGACAGTGACAGTGACAGTGTGACAGTGTGACAGTGTGACAGTGTGACGGTGTGACAGCATGACAGTGACAGTGTGACAGTGTGACAGTGACAGAGTGATAGTGACAGTGTGAGAGTGACAGTGACAGTGAAAGTGAAAGTGACAGTGACAGTGACAGTGAAAGTGACAGTGTGACAGTGAGAGTGTGACGGTGTGACAGTGTGACAGTGTGACAGTGTGACAGTGTGACAGTGTGACAGTGACAGTGTGACAGTGTGACAGTGACAGTGAAAGTGACAGTGAAAGTGTGACAGTGACAGTGTGACAGTGACAGTGTGACAGTGTGACAGTGTGACAGTGTGACAGTGTGACAGCGACAGTGAGACAGCGACAGTGAGACAGTGACAGTGTGACAGTGTGACAGTGTGACAGTGACAGTGTGACAGTGTGACAGTGACAGTGTGACAGTGTGACAGTGAGGCAGTGACAGTGTGACAGTGACAGTGTGACAATGACAGTGTGACAGTGTGACAGTGTGACAGTGTGACAGTGTGACAGTGTGACAGTGTGACAGTGTGACAGTGTGACAGTGTGACAGTGTGACAGTGTGACAGTGTGACAGTGTGACAGTGTGACAGTGTGACAGTGTGATAGTGTGACAGTGTGACAGTGTGACAGTGTGACAGTGTGACAGTGTGACAGTGTGACAGTGTGACAGTGTGACAGTGTGACAGTGTGACAGTGTGACAGTGTGACAGTGTGACAGTGACAGTGTGACAGTGACAGTGACAGTAGCAGAGTGACAGTGACAGTGTGACAGTGACAGTGTGACAGTGTGACAGTGACAGTGTGACAGCGACAGTGTGACAGTGACAGTGTGACAGTGACATTGTGACAGTGACAGCGTGACAGTGACAGTGACAGTGTGACAGTATGACAGTGTGACAGTGTGACAGTGTGACAGTGTGACAGTGTGACAGTGTGACAGTGTGACAGTGACAGTGACAGTGTGACAGTGTGACAGTGACAGTGTGATAGTGACAGTGTGAGAGTGACAGTGACAGAGAAAGTGACAGTGACAGTGTGACAGTGACAGTGACAGTGAAAGTGATAGTGTGACAGTGACAGTGTGACGGTGTGACGGTGTGACAGTGTGACAGTGTGACAGTGTGACAGTGTGACAGTGTGACAGTGTGACAGTGTGACAGTGTGACAGTGGCAGTGTGACAGTGTGACAGTGTGACAGTGACAGTGACAGTGTGACAGTGACAGTGTGAAAGTGTGACAGTGTGACAGTGTGACAGTGTGACAGTAGCAGTGTGACAGTGACCGTGTGACAGTGTCAGTGTGAGAGTGACAGTGACAGTGACAGTGACAGTGAAAGTGATAGTGTGACAGTGACAGTGTGACGGTGTGACGGTGTGACAGTGTGACAGTGTGACAGTGTGACAGTGTGACAGTGTGACAGTGTGACAGTGTGACAGTGTGACAGTAGCAGTGTGACAGTGACCGTGTGACAGTGTCAGTGTGAGAGTGACAGTGACAGTGACAGTGACAGTGTGAAAGTGACAGTGTGACGGTGACAGTGACAGTGAGAGTGACACTGACAGCGTGGCAGTGAAACAGTGACAGTGACAGTCACAGTGACAGTGACAGTGACAGTGTGACAATGTGACAATGTGACAGTGAAAGTGACAGTTATAGTGTGACAGTGAAAGTGACAGTTATAGTGTGACAGTGAAAGTGACAGTGTGACAGTGACAGTGTGACAGTGTGACAGTGACAGGGACAGTGTGACAGTGACAGTGTGACAGTGACAGTGTGACAGCGACAGTGTGACAGTGACAGTGTGACAGTGACAGTGTGACAGTGTGACAGTGTGACAGTGACAGTAACAGTGTGACAGTGACAGTGTGACAGTGACAGTGTGAAAGTGACAGTGTGACAGTGACAGTGTGACAGTGACAGTGTGACAGAGACAGTGTGACAGTGACAGGGACAGTGACCGGGACAGTGTGACCGTGACAGTGAGAGTGACAGTGAAAGTGACAGTGACAGTGTGACAGTGACAGTGTGACAGTGACAATGTGACAGTGACAGTGACAGTGTCAGTGACAGTGACAGTGTGACAGTGTAACAGTGACAGTGTGACAGTGTAACAGTAACAGTGTGACAGTGTGACAGTGACAGTGACAGCGTGACAGTGTGACAGTGACAGTGTGACAGTGTCAGTGTGACAGTGTCAGTGTGATAGTGACAGTGACAGTGTGAAAGTGACAGTGTGACGGTGACAGTGACAGTGAGAGTGACATTGTGACAGTGACAGTGTGACACTGACAGCGTGACAGTGACAATCTGACAGTGTGACAGTGAAACAGTGACAGTGACAGTGACAGTGTGACAATGTGACAGTGAAAGTGACAGTTATAGTGTGACAGTGAAAGTGACAGTGACAGTGTGACAGTGTAACAGTGACAGTGTGACAGTGTAACAGTGACAGTGTGACAGTGTGACAGTGACAGTGTGACAATGACAGTGACAGGGACAGTGTGACAGTGACAGTGTGACAGTGTGACAGTGTGACAGTGTGACAGTGACAGTGTGACTGTGACAGTGTGACAGTGGGACAGTGACAGTGGGACAGTGGGAGAGTGTGACAGTGACAGTGACCGTGTGACAGTGACGGTGTGAGAGTGACAGTGTGACAGTGACAATGACAGTGTGACAGTGACAGTGTGACAGTGACACCGTGACACTCACAGTGTGAAAGTGACAGTGACAGTGACAGTGTGACAGTGTGACAGTGACAGTGTGACAGTGACAGTGACAGTTTGACAGTGACAGTGACAGTGTGACAGTGACAGTGACAGTGACAGTGACAGTGTAACAGTGACAGTGTGACAGTGACAGTGTGACAGTGACCGTGTGAAAGTGACAGTGTGACAGTGACAATGTGACAGTGACAGTGTGACAGTGACAGGGACAGTGTGACAGTGACAGTGTGACAGTGACAGTGACAGTGACAGTGTGACAGTGACAGGGACAGTGACCGGGACAGTGTGACCGTGACAGTGACAGTAACAGTGAAAGTGACAGTGACAGTGTGACAGTGACAGTGTGACAGTGACAATGTGACAGTGACAGTGACAGTGTCAGTGACAGTGACAGTGTGACAGTGTGACAGTGACAGTGACTGTGACAGCGTGACAGTGTGACAGTGACAGTGTGACAGGGACATTGTGACAGTGACATTGTGACAATGTGACAGTGTGACAGTGTGACAGTGTGACAGTGTGACAGTGTGACAGTGTGACAATGTGACAGTGCGACAGTGACAGTGTGACAGTGACAGTGTGACAGAGTGACAGTGTGACAGTGTGACAGTGTGACAGTGTGACAGTGTGACCGTGTGACAGTGTGACAGTGACATGACAGTGTGACAGTGACAGTGTGACAGTGACAGTGTGACAGGGACAATGTGACAGTAACAGTGACAGTGTGACAGTGACAGTGTGACAGTGACAGTGTGACAGTGACAGTGTGACAGTGACAGTGTGACAGTGACAGTGTGACAGTGACAGTGCGACAGTGTGACACTGACAGTGACAGTGTGACAGGGACAGTGTGACAGGGACAGTGTGACAGTGACAATGACAGTGTGACCGTGTGACAGTGACAGTGTGAAAGTCACAGTGTGACAGTGACAGTGTGACAGTGACAGTGTGACAGTGGCAGTGTGACAGTGAGACAGTGTGACAGTGTGACAGTGTGACAGTGTGACAGTGTGACAGTGTGACAGTGTGACAGTGTGACAGTGTGACAGTGTGACAGTGTGACAGTGTGACAGTGTGACAGTGTGACAGTGTGACAGTGTGACAGTGTGACAGTGGCAGTGTGATATTGTGACAGTGATAGTGAAAGTGACAGTGACAGTGTGACCGTGACAGTGCCAGTGTGACAGTGCCAGTGTGACAGTGACAGTGTGACAGGGACAGTGTGACAGTGACAGTGTGACAGTGACAATGACAGTGTGACAGTGTGACAGTGACAGTGTGACAGTGAGAGTGACAGTGTGACAGTGACAGTGTGACAGAGTGACAGTGTGACAGAGTGACAGTGTGACAGTGTGACAGTGTGACAGTGTGACAGTGTGACCGTGTGACAGTGTGACAGTGACATGACAGTGTGACAGTGACAGTGTGACAGTGACAGTGTGACAGGGACAGTGTGACAGTGACAGTGTGACAGTGTGACAGTGTGACAGTGTGACAGTGTGACAGTGTGACAGTGTGACAGTGCGACAGTGTGACAGTGACAGTGTGACAGTGACAGTGAGACAGTGACAGTGTGACAGTGTGACAGTGTGACAGTGACAGTGTGACAGGGACAGTGTGACAGTGACAGTGCGACAGTGTGACACTGAGAGTGACAATGTGAGAGGGACAGTGTGACAGTGACAATGACAGTGTGACAGTGTGACAGTGACAGTGTGAAAGTCACAGTGTGACAGTGACAGTGTGACAGTGACAGTGTGACAGTGACAGTGTGACAGTGACAGTGTGACAGTGTGACAGTGTGACAGTATGACAGTGTGACAGTGTGACAGTGTGACAGTGTGACAGTGTGACAGTGTGACAGTGTGACAGTGTGACCGTGTGACAGTGTGACAGTGACATGACAGTGTGACAGTGACAGTGTGACAGTGACAGTGTGACAGTGACAGTGTGACAGTGTGACAGTGTGACAGTGTGACAGTGTGACAGTGTGACAGTGTGACAGTGTGACAGTGTGACAGTGTGACAGTGTGACAGTGTGACAGTGTGACAGTGTGACAGTGTGACAGTGTGACAGTGTGACAGTGTGACAGTGGCAGTGTGATATTGTGACAGTGATAGTGAAAGTGACAGTGCCAGTGTGACAGTGCCAGTGTGACAGTGACAGTGTGACAGGGACAGTGTGACAGTGACAGTGTGACAGTGACAGTGTGACAGTGTGACAGTGACAGTGTGACAGTGACAGTGGCAGTGTGATATTGTGACAGTGATAGTGACAGTGACAGTGACAGTGACAGTGTGACCGTGACAGTGCCAGTGCCAGTGTGACAGTGACAGTGTGACAGTGACAGTGTGACAGGGACAGTGTGACAGGGACAGTGTGACAGTGACAGTGTGACAGTGACAATGACAGTGTGACTGTGTGACAGTGACAGTGTGACAGTGAGAGTGACAGTGTGACAGTGACAGTGTGACAGAGTGACAGTGTGACAGTGTGACAGTGTGACAGTGTGACAGTGTGACAGTGTGACAGTGTGACCGTGTGACCGTGTGACAGTGTGACAGTGACATGACAGTGTGACAGTGACAGTGTGACAGTGACAGTGTGACAGGGACAGTGTGACAGTGACAGTGTGACAGTGACAGTGTGACAGTGACAGTGTGACAGTGACAGTGTGACAGTGACAGTGAGACAGTGAGACAGTGACAGTGTGACAGTGTGACAGTGCGACAGTGACAGTGTGACAGGGACAGTGTGACAGTGACAGTGCGACAGTGTGACACTGACAGTGACAGTGTGAGAGGGACAGTGTGAGAGGGACAGTGTGAGAGGGACAGTGTGAGAGGGACAGTGTGAGAGGGACAGTGTGAGAGGGACAGTGTGAGAGGGACAGTGTGAGAGGGACAGTGTGAGAGGGACAGTGTGAGAGGGACAGTGTGAGAGGGACAGTGTGAGAGGGACAGTGTGAGAGGGACAGTGTGAGAGGGACAGTGTGAGAGGGACAGTGTGAGAGGGACAGTGTGAGAGGGACAGTGTGAGAGGGACAGTGTGAGAGGGACAGTGTGAGAGGGACAGTGTGAGAGGGACAGTGTGAGAGGGACAGTGTGAGAGGGACAGTGTGAGAGGGACAGTGTGAGAGGGACAGTGTGAGAGGGACAGTGTGACAGTGACAATGACAGTGTGACAGTGTGACAGTGACAGTGTGACAGTGACAGTGTGAAAGTCACAGTGTGACAGTGACAGTGTGACAGTGTGACAGTGTGACAGTGTGACAGTGTGACAGTGTGACAGTGTGACAGTGTGACAGTGTGACAGTGTGACAGTGTGACAGTGTGACAGTGTGACAGTGTGACAGTGTGACAGTGTGACAGTGTGACAGTGTGACAGTGTGACAGTGACAGTGTGACAGTGACAGTGAGACAGTGACAGTGTGACAGTGTGACAGTGTGACAGTGTGACAGTGTGACAGGGACAGTGTGACAGTGACAGTGCGACAGTGTGACACTGAGAGTGACAATGTGAGAGGGACAGTGTGACAGTGACAATGACAGTGTGACAGTGTGACAGTGACAGTGTGAAAGTCACAGTGTGACAGTGACAGTGTGACAGTGACAGTGTGACAGTGACAGTGTGACAGTGACAGTGTGACAGTGTGACAGTGTGACAGTGTGACAGTGTGACAGTGTGACAGTGTGACAGTGTGACAGTGTGACAGTGTGACAGTGTGACAGTGTGACAGTGTGACCGTGTGACAGTGTGACAGTGACATGACAGTGTGACAGTGACAGTGTGACAGTGACAGTGTGACAGTGACAGTGTGACAGGGTGAAAGGGACAATGTGACAGTAACAGTGACAGTGTGACAGTGTGACAGTGACAGTGTGACAGTGACAGTGTGACAGTGACAGTGTGACAGTGACAGTGTGACAGTGACAGTGCGACAGTGTGACACTGACACTGACAGTGTGACAGGGACAGTGTGACAGTGACAATGACAGTGTGACCGTGTGACAGTGACAGTGTGACCGTGTGACAGTGACAGTGTGAAAGTCACAGTGTGACAGTGACAGTGTGACAGTGACAGTGTGACAGTGGCAGTGTGACAGTGTGACAGTGTGACAGTGTGACAGTGTGACAGTGTGACAGTGTGACAGTGTGACAGTGTGACAGTGTGACAGTGTGACAGTGTGACAGTGTGACAGTGTGACAGTGTGACAGTGTGACAGTGTGACAGTGTGACAGTGTGACAGTGTGACAGTGTGACAGTGTGACAGTGTGACAGTGTGACAGTGTGACAGTGTGACAGTGTGACAGTGTGACAGTGGCAGTGTGATATTGTGACAGTGATAGTGAAAGTGACAGTGCCAGTGTGACAGTGCCAGTGTGACAGTGACAGTGTGACAGGGACAGTGTGACAGTGACAGTGTGACAGTGACAGTGTGACAGTGTGACAGTGTGACAGTGTGACAGTGTGACAGTGACAGTGGCAGTGTGATATTGTGACAGTGATAGTGACAGTGACAGTGACAGTGTGACCGTGACAGTGCCAGTGTGACAGTGACAGTGTGACAGTGACAGTGTGACAGGGACAGTGTGACAGGGACAGTGTGACAGTGACAGTGTGACAGTGACAATGACAGTGTGACTGTGTGACAGTGACAGTGTGACAGTGACAGTGTGACAGTGAGAGTGACAGTGTGACAGTGACAGTGTGACAGAGTGACAGTGTGACAGTGTGACAGTGTGACAGTGTGACAGTGTGACAGTGTGACAGTGTGACCGTGTGACAGTGTGACAGTGACATGACAGTGACATGACAGTGACAGTGTGACAGTGACAGTGTGACAGGGACAATGTGACAGTGACAGTGTGACAGTGACAGTGTGACAGTGACAGTGTGACAGTGACAGTGTGACAGTGACAGTGTGACAGTGAGACAGTGACAGTGTGACAGTGTGACAGTGCGACAGTGACAGTGTGACAGGGACAGTGTGACAGTGACAGTGCGACAGTGTGACACTGACAGTGACAGTGTGAGAGGGACAGTGTGAGAGGGACAGTGTGAGAGGGACAGTGTGACAGTGACAATGACAGTGTGACAGTGTGACAGTGTGACAGTGACAGTGTGAAAGTCACAGTGTGACAGTGACAGTGTGACAGTGTGACAGTGTGACAGTGTGACAGTGTGACAGTGTGACAGTGTGACAGTGTGACAGTGTGACAGTGTGACAGTGTGACAGTGTGACAGTGTGACAGTGTGACAGTGTGACAGTGTGACAGTGTGACAGTGTGACAGTGTGACAGTGTGACAGTGTGACAGTGTGACAGTGTGACAGTGTGACAGTGTGACAGTGTGACAGTGTGACAGTGTGACAGTGTGACAGTGAGACAGTGACAGTGCGACAGTGTGACAGTGCGACAGTGACAGTTTGACAGGGACAGTATGACAGTGACAGTGCGACAGTGTGACACTGACAGTGACAGTGTGAGAGGGACAGTGTGACAGTGACAATGACAGTGTGACAGTGACAGTGTGAAAGTCACAGTGTGACAGTGACAGTGTGACAGTGACAGTGACAGTGTGACAGTGTGACAGTGACAGTGTGACAGTGTGACAGTGTGACAGTGTGACAGTGTGACAGTGTGACAGTGTGACAGTGTGACAGTGTAACAGTGTGACAGTGACAGTGGCAGTGTGATATTGTGACAGTGATAGTGAAAGTGACAGTGACAGTGTGACCGTGACAGTGCCAGTGTGACAGTGCCAGTGTGACAGTGCCAGTGTGACAGTGCCAGTGTGACAGTGCCAGTGTGACAGTGACAGTGTGACAGGGACAGTGTGACAGTGACAATGACAGTGTGACGGTGTGACAGTGACAGTGTGAAAGTCACAGTGTGACAGTGACAGTGTGACAGTGACAGTGTGACAGTGACAGTGTGACAGTGACAGTGTGACAATGTGACAGTGTGACAGTGTGACAGTGTGACAGTGTGACAGTGTGACAGTGTGACAGTGTGACAGTGTGACAGTGTGACAGTGTGACAGTGTGACAGTGTGACAGTGTGACAGTGTGACAGTGTGACAGTGTGACAGTGTGACAGTGTGACAGTGTGACAGTGTGACAGTGTGACAGTGTGACAGTGTGACAGTGGCAGTGTGATATTGTGACAGTGATAGTGAAAGTGACAGTTTGACCGTGACAGTGTGACAGTGACAGTGTGACAGTGATATTAATGATAATAATAATAATGATAATTAATAATGATAATAATATATAATAATAATACCGATAAGCATAACGATAATAATAATTTTAAAAATCTTTTTTTGTTGTTGTAATAATAATAATAATAATAATAATAATAACGATATTTAATAATAACAATAATAACAATAATAATAACGATAAATAATTATAATAATAAAAATAACGATAACGCTAAAGCTAACGATAACGATAATGATAACGATAAAGACAACGATAACGATAACGATAATAATAATAATAATAATAATAATAATAATAATAAAAATTAATAATAGTAATAATAAAAATATGTGACAGTGACAGGGACAGTGTGACAGTGACAGTGTGACAGTGACACAGTGACAGTGTGACAGTGACAGGGACAGTGACCGGGACAGTGTGACCGTGACAGTGACAGTGACAGTGAAAGTGACAGTGACAGTGTGACAGTGACAGTGTGACAGTGACAGTGGGACAGTGACAATGTGACAGTGACAGTGACAGTGACAGTGACAGTGACAGTGACAGTGACAGTGTCAGTGACAGTGACAGTGTGACAGTGTGACAGTGTGACAGTGTGACAGTGACAGTGACAGTGACAGCGTGACAGTGTGACAGTGACAGTGTGACAGGGACATTGTGACAGTGACATTGTGACAGTGACAGTGTGACAGTGTGACAGTGTGACAGTGTGACAGTGTGACAGTGTGACAGTGTGACAGTGACAGTGTGACAGTGTGACAGTGTGACAGTGAGAGTGACAGTGTGATAGTGACAGTGTGACAGAGTGACAGTGTGACAGTGTGACAGTGTGACAGTGTGACAGTGTGACCGTGTGACAGTGTGACAGTGACATGACAGTGTGACAGTGACAGTGTGACAGTGACAGTGTGACAGGGACAGTGTGACGCTGACAGCGTGACAGTGACAGTGTGACAGTGTGACAGCGTGACAGTGACAGTGTGACAGTGTGACAGTGTGACAGTGACACAGTGACAGTGACAGTGACAGTGTGACAGTGTGACAGTGTGACAGTGTGACAGTGACAGTGTGACAGTGACAGTGAAAGTGTGACAGTGAAAGTGTGACAGTGACAGTGTGACAGTGACAGTGTGACAGTGACAGTGTGACAGTGACAGTGTGACAGCGACAGTGAGACAGCGACAGTGTGACAGTGTGACAGTGACAGTGTGACAGTGACAGTGAGGCAGTGACAGTGTGACAGCGACAGTGTGACAGTGACAGTGTGACAATGACAGTGTGACACTGACAGTGTGACAGTGTGACAGTGTGACAGTGTGACAGTGTGACAGTGTGACAGTGTGACAGTGTGACAGTGTGACAGTGTGACAGTGTGACAGTGTGACAGTGTGACAGTGTGACAGTGAGACAGTGTGACAGTGTGACAGTGTGACAGTGTGACAGTGTGACAGTGTGACAGTGTGACAGTGTGACAGTGTGACAGTGACAGTGTGACAGTGACAGTGTGACTGTGACAGTGACAGTGACAGTAGCAGAGTGACAGTGTGACAGTGACAGTGTGACAGCGACAGTGTGACAGTGACAGTGTGACAGTGACATTGTGACAGTGACAGTGTGACAGTGTCAGTGTGACAGTGTGACAGTGACAGTGTGACAGTATGACAGTGTGACAGTATGACAGTGTGACAGTGTGACAGTGTGACAGTGTGACAGTGTGACAGTGTGACAGTGTGACAGTGTGACAGTGTGACAGTGACAGTGTCAGTGTGACAGTGTGACAGTGACAGTGTGATAGTGACAGTGTGAGAGTGACAGTGACAGTGAAAGTGACAGTGACAGTGTGACAGTGACAGTGACAGTGAAAGTGATAGTGTGACAGTGACAGTGTGACGGTGTGACGGTGTGACACTGTGACAGTGTGACAGTGTGACAGTGTGACAGTGTGACAGTGTGACAGTGTGACAGTGTGACAGTGGCAGTGTGACAGTGTGACAGTGACAGTGACAGTGACAGTGTGACAGTTACAGTGTGAAAGTGACAGTGACAGTAGCAGTGTGACAGTGACCGTGTGACAGTGTCAGTGTGAGAGTGACAGTGACAGTGACAGTGACAGTGTGAAAGTGACAGTGTGACGGTGACAGTGACAGTGTGACGGTGACAGTGACAGTGAGAATGACACTGACAGCGTGACAGTGACAGTCTGACAGTGTGGCAGTGAAACAGTGACAGTGAAACAGTGACAGTGACAGTCACAGTGACAGTGACAGTGACAGTGACAGTGACAGTGACAGTGTGACAATGTGACAGTGAAAGTGACAGTTATAGTGTGACAGTGAAAGTGACAGTGACAGTGTGACAGTGTGACATTGACAGTGTGACAGTGACAGTGTGACAGTGACAGTGACAGTGTGACAGTGACAGTGTGACAGTGTGACAGTGTGACAGTGTGACAGTGTGACAGTGACAGTGACAGTGACAGTGAGACAGTGACAATGTGACAGTGACAGTGTGACAGTGACAGTGTGACAGTGTGACAGTGACAGTGTGACAGTGTGACAGTGACAGTGACAGTGACAGTGACAGTGACAGTGACAGTGTGACAGTGAGAGTGTGACAGTAACAGTGTGACAGTGTGACAGTGACAGTGTGACAGTGACAGTGACAGTGACAGTGTGAAAGTGACAGTGTGACAGCGTGACAGTGACAGTGACAGTGTGACAGTGACAGTGTGACAGTGTGACAGTGTGACAGTGTGACAGTGTGACAGTGTGACAGTGTGACAGTGTGACAGTGTGACAGTGTGACAGTGTGACAGTGTGACAGTGTGACAGTGTGACAGTGTGACAGTGTGACAGTGTGACAGTGTGACAGTGTGACAGTGTGACAGTGTGACAGTGTGACAGTGTGACAGTGTGACAGTGACAGTGTGACAGTGACAGTGTGACAGTGACAGTGACAGTAGCAGTGTGACAGTGACAGTGTGACAGTGACAGTGTGACTGTGACAGTGACAGTGACAGTAGCAGAGTGACAGTGTGACAGTGACAGTGTGACAGCGACAGTGTGACAGTGACAGTGTGACAGTGACATTGTGACAGTGACAGTGTGACAGTGTCAGTGTGACAGTGTGACAGTGACAGTGTGACAGTATGACAGTGTGACAGTATGACAGTGTGACAGTGTGACAGTGTGACAGTGTGACAGTGTGACAGTGTGACAGTGTGACAGTGTGACAGTGTGACAGTGACAGTGTCAGTGTGACAGTGTGACAGTGACAGTGTGATAGTGACAGTGTGAGAGTGACAGTGACAGTGAAAGTGACAGTGACAGTGTGACAGTGACAGTGACAGTGAAAGTGATAGTGTGACAGTGACAGTGTGACGGTGTGACGGTGTGACACTGTGACAGTGTGACAGTGTGACAGTGTGACAGTGTGACAGTGTGACAGTGGCAGTGTGACAGTGTGACAGTGACAGTGACAGTGACAGTGTGACAGTTACAGTGTGAAAGTGACAGTGACAGTAGCAGTGTGACAGTGACCGTGTGACAGTGTCAGTGTGAGAGTGACAGTGACAGTGACAGTGACAGTGTGAAAGTGACAGTGTGACGGTGACAGTGACAGTGTGACGGTGACAGTGACAGTGAGAATGACACTGACAGCGTGACAGTGACAGTCTGACAGTGTGGCAGTGAAACAGTGACAGTGAAACAGTGACAGTGACAGTCACAGTGACAGTGACAGTGACAGTGACAGTGACAGTGTGACAATGTGACAGTGAAAGTGACAGTTATAGTGTGACAGTGAAAGTGACAGTGACAGTGTGACAGTGTGACATTGACAGTGTGACAGTGACAGTGTGACAGTGACAGTGACAGTGTGACAGTGACAGTGTGACAGTGTGACAGTGTGACAGTGACAGTGACAGTGACAGTGAGACAGTGACAATGTGACAGTGACAGTGTGACAGTGACAGTGTGACAGTGTGACAGTGACAGTGTGACAGTGTGACAGTGACAGTGACAGTGACAGTGACAGTGACAGTGACAGTGTGACAGTGAGAGTGTGACAGTAACAGTGTGACAGTGTGACAGTGACAGTGTGACAGTGACAGTGACAGTGACAGTGTGAAAGTGACAGTGTGACAGCGTGACAGTGACAGTGTGACAGTGACAGTGTGACAGTGTGACAGTGTGACAGTGTGACAGTGTGACAGTGTGACAGTGTGACAGTGTGACAGTGTGACAGTGTGACAGTGTGACAGTGTGACAGTGTGACAGTGTGACAGTGTGACAGTGTGACAGTGTGACAGTGTGACAGTGTGACAGTGTGACAGTGTGACAGTGTGACAGTGTGACAGGGACAGTGTGACAGTGACAGTGCGACAGTGTGACACTGAGAGTGACAATGTGAGAGGGACAGTGTGACAGTGACAATGACAGTGTGACAGTGTGACAGTGACAGTGTGAAAGTCACAGTGTGACAGTGACAGTGTGACAGTGACAGTGTGACAGTGACAGTGTGACAGTGACAGTGTGACAGTGTGACAGTGTGACAGTGTGACAGTGTGACAGTGTGACAGTGTGACAGTGTGAACGTGTGACAGTGTGACAGTGACATGACAGTGTGACAGTGACAGTGACAGTGACAGTGTGACAGTGACAGTGTGACAGGGTGAAAGGGACAATGTGACAGTAACAGTGACAGTGTGACAGTGTGACAGTGACAGTGTGACAGTGACAGTGTGACAGTGACAGTGGCAGTGTGATATTGTGACAGTGATAGTGACAGTGACAGTGACAGTGACAGTGTGACCGTGACAGTGCCAGTGCCAGTGTGACAGTGACAGTGTGACAGTGACAGTGTGACAGGGACAGTGTGACAGGGACAGTGTGACAGTGACAGTGTGACAGTGACAATGACAGTGTGACTGTGTGACAGTGACAGTGTGACAGTGAGAGTGACAGTGTGACAGTGACAGTGTGACAGAGTGACAGTGTGACAGTGTGACAGTGTGACCGTGTGACAGTGTGACAGTGACATGACAGTGTGACAGTGACAGTGTGACAGTGACAGTGTGACAGGGACAGTGTGACAGTGACAGTGTGACAGTGACAGTGTGACAGTGACAGTGTGACAGTGACAGTGAGACAGTGAGACAGTGACAGTGAGACAGTGAGACAGTGACAGTGTGACAGTGTGACAGTGCGACAGTGACAGTGTGACAGGGACAGTGTGACAGTGACAGTGCGACAGTGTGACACTGACAGTGACAGTGTGAGAGTGACAGTGTGAGAGGGACAGTGTGAGAGGGACAGTGTGAGAGGGACAGTGTGAGAGGGACAGTGTGAGAGGGACAGTGTGAGAGGGACAGTGTGAGAGGGACAGTGTGAGAGGGACAGTGTGAGAGGGACAGTGTGAGAGGGACAGTGTGAGAGGGACAGTGTGAGAGGGACAGTGTGAGAGGGACAGTGTGAGAGGGACAGTGTGAGAGGGACAGTGTGAGAGGGACAGTGTGAGAGGGACAGTGTGAGAGGGACAGTGTGAGAGGGACAGTGTGAGAGGGACAGTGTGAGAGGGACAGTGTGAGAGGGACAGTGTGAGAGGGACAGTGTGAGAGGGACAGTGTGAGAGGGACAGTGTGAGAGGGACAGTGTGAGAGGGACAGTGTGACAGTGACAATGACAGTGTGACAGTGTGACAGTGACAGTGTGACAGTGACAGTGTGAAAGTCACAGTGTGACAGTGACAGTGTGACAGTGACAGTGTGACAGTGTGACAGTGTGACAGTGTGACAGTGTGACAGTGTGACAGTGTGACAGTGTGACAGTGTGACAGTGTGACAGTGTGACAGTGTGACAGTGTGACAGTGTGACAGTGTGACAGTGTGACAGTGTGACAGTGTGACAGTGTGACAGTGTGACAGTGTGACAGTGTGACAGTGTGACAGTGTGACAGTGTGACAGTGTGACAGTGACATGACAGTGTGACAGTGACAGTGTGACAGTGACAGTGTGACAGTGACAGTGTGACAGGGTGAAAGGGACAATGTGACAGTAACAGTGACAGTGTGACAGTGTGACAGTGACAGTGTGACAGTGACAGTGTGACAGTGACAGTGTGACAGTGACAGTGTGACAGTGACAGTGCGACAGTGTGACACTGACACTGACAGTGTGACAGGGACAGTGTGACAGTGACAATGACAGTGTGACCGTGTGACAGTGACAGTGTGACCGTGTGACAGTGACAGTGTGAAAGTCACAGTGTGACAGTGACAGTGTGACAGTGATAGTGTGACAGTGGCAGTGTGACAGTGACAGTGTGACAGTGTGACAGTGTGACAGTGTGACAGTGTGACAGTGTGACAGTGTGACAGTGTGACAGTGTGACAGTGTGACAGTGTGACAGTGTGACAGTGTGACAGTGTGACAGTGTGACAGTGTGACAGTGTGACAGTGTGACAGTGTGACAGTGTGACAGTGTGACAGTGTGACAGTGTGACAGTGTGACAGTGTGACAGTGTGACAGTGGCAGTGTGATATTGTGACAGTGATAGTGAAAGTGACAGTGCCAGTGTGACAGTGACAGTGTGACAGGGACAGTGTGACAGGGACAGTGTGACAGTGACAGTGTGACAGTGACAGTGACAGTGTGACAGTGTGACAGTGACAGTGTGACAGTGACAGTGGCAGTGTGATATTGTGACAGTGATAGTGACAGTGACAGTGACAGTGACAGTGTGACCGTGACAGTGCCAGTGTGACAGTGACAGTGTGACAGTGACAGTGTGACAGGGACAGTGTGACAGGGACAGTGTGACAGTGACAGTGTGACAGTGACAATGACAGTGTGACTGTGTGACAGTGACAGTGTGACAGTGAGAGTGACAGTGTGACAGTGACAGTGTGACAGAGTGACAGTGTGACAGTGTGACAGTGTGACAGTGTGACAGTGTGACAGTGTGACCGTGTGACAGTGTGACAGTGACATGACAGTGACATGACAGTGACAGTGTGACAGTGACAGTGTGACAGGGACAATGTGACAGTGACAGTGTGACAGTGACAGTGTGACAGTGACAGTGTGACAGTGACAGTGTGACAGTGACAGTGTGACAGTGAGACAGTGACAGTGTGACAGTGTGACAGTGCGACAGTGACAGTGTGACAGGGACAGTGTGACAGTGACAGTGCGACAGTGTGACACTGACAGTGACAGTGTGAGAGGGACAGTGTGAGAGGGACAGTGTGAGAGGGACAGTGTGACAGTGACAATGACAGTGTGACAGTGTGACAGTGTGACAGTGACAGTGTGAAAGTCACAGTGTGACAGTGACAGTGTGACAGTGACAGTGTGACAGTGTGACAGTGTGACAGTGTGACAGTGTGACAGTGTGACAGTGTGACAGTGTGACAGTGTGACAGTGTGACAGTGTGACAGTGTGACAGTGTGACAGTGTGACAGTGTGACAGTGTGACAGTGTGACAGTGTGACAGTGTGACAGTGTGACAGTGTGACAGTGTGACAGTGTGACAGTGTGACAGTGTGACAGTGTGACAGTGTGACAGTGTGACAGTGTGACAGTGTGACAGTGTGACAGTGTGACAGTGTGACAGTGTGACAGTGTGACAGTGTGACAGTGTGACAGTGTGACAGTGACAGTGTGACAGTGACAGTGAGACAGTGACAGTGCGACAGTGCGACAGTGTGACAGTGCGACAGTGACAGTGTGACAGGGACAGTATGACAGTGACAGTGCGACAGTGTGACACTGACAGTGACAGTGTGAGAGGGACAGTGTGACAGTGACAATGACAGTGTGACAGTGACAGTGTGAAAGTCACAGTGTGACAGTGACAGTGTGACAGTGACAGTGACAGTGTGACAGTGTGACAGTGACAGTGTGACAGTGTGACAGTGTGACAGTGTGACAGTGTGACAGTGTGACAGTGTGACAGTGTAACAGTGTGACAGTGACAGTGGCAGTGTGATATTGTGACAGTGATAGTGAAAGTGACAGTGACAGTGTGACCGTGACAGTGCCAGTGTGACAGTGCCAGTGTGACAGTGCCAGTGTGACAGTGCCAGTGTGACAGTGCCAGTGTGACAGTGACAGTGTGACAGGGACAGTGTGACAGTGACAATGACAGTGTGACGGTGTGACAGTGACAGTGTGAAAGTCACAGTGTGACAGTGACAGTGTGACAGTGACAGTGTGACAGTGACAGTGTGACAGTGACAGTGTGACAATGTGACAGTGTGACAGTGTGACAGTGTGACAGTGTGACAGTGTGACAGTGTGACAGTGTGACAGTGTGACAGTGTGACAGTGTGACAGTGTGACAGTGTGACAGTGTGACAGTGTGACAGTGTGACAGTGTGACAGTGTGACAGTGTGACAGTGTGACAGTGGCAGTGTGATATTGTGACAGTGATAGTGAAAGTGACAGTTTGACCGTGACAGTGTGACAGTGACAGTGTGACAGTGATATTAATGATAATAATAATAATGATAATTAATAATGATAATAATATATAATAATAATAACGATAAGCATAACGATAATAATAATTTTAAAAATCTTTTTTTGTTGTTGTAATAATAATAATAATAATAATAACGATATTTAATAATAACAATAATAACAATAATAATAACGATAAATAATTATAATAATAAAAATAACGATAACGCTAAAGCTAACGATAACGATAATGATAACGATAAAGACAACGATAACGATAACGATAATAATAATAATAATAATAATAATAATAATAATAATAATAATAAAAATTAATAATAGTAATAATAAAAATATGTGACAGTGACAGGGACAGTGTGACAGTGACAGTGTGACAGTGACACAGTGACAGTGTGACAGTGACAGGGACAGTGACCGGGACAGTGTGACCGTGACAGTGACAGTGACAGTGAAAGTGACAGTGACAGTGTGACAGTGACAGTGTGACAGTGACAGTGGGACAGTGACAATGTGACAGTGACAGTGACAGTGACAGTGACAGTGACAGTGACAGTGACAGTGACAGTGTCAGTGACAGTGACAGTGTGACAGTGTGACAGTGTGACAGTGACAGTGACAGTGACAGCGTGACAGTGTGACAGTGACAGTGTGACAGGGACATTGTGACAGTGACATTGTGACAGTGTGACAGTGTGACAGTGTGACAGTGTGACAGTGTGACAGTGACAGTGTGACAGTGTGACAGTGAGAGTGACAGTGTGATAGTGACAGTGTGACAGAGTGACAGTGTGACAGTGTGACAGTGTGACAGTGTGACAGTGTGACCGTGTGACAGTGTGACAGTGACATGACAGTGTGACAGTGACAGTGTGACAGTGACAGTGTGACAGGGACAGTGTGACGCTGACAGCGTGACAGTGACAGTGTGACAGTGTGACAGCGTGACAGTGACAGTGTGACAGTGTGACAGTGTGACAGTGACACAGTGACAGTGACAGTGACAGTGTGACAGTGTGACAGTGTGACAGTGTGACAGTGACAGTGTGACAGTGACAGTGAAAGTGTGACAGTGAAAGTGTGACAGTGACAGTGTGACAGTGACAGTGTGACAGTGACAGTGTGACAGTGACAGTGTGACAGCGACAGTGAGACAGCGACAGTGTGACAGTGTGACAGTGACAGTGTGACAGTGACAGTGAGGCAGTGACAGTGTGACAGCGACAGTGTGACAGTGACAGTGTGACAATGACAGTGTGACACTGACAGTGTGACAGTGTGACAGTGTGACAGTGTGACAGTGTGACAGTGTGACAGTGTGACAGTGTGACAGTGTGACAGTGTGACAGTGTGACAGTGTGACAGTGTGACAGTGTGACAGTGTGACAGTGTGACAGTGTGACAGTGTGACAGTGTGACAGTGTGACAGTGAGACAGTGTGACAGTGTGACAGTGTGACAGTGTGACAGTGTGACAGTGTGACAGTGTGACAGTGACAGTGTCAGTGTGACAGTGTGACAGTGACAGTGTGATAGTGACAGTGTGAGAGTGACAGTGACAGTGAAAGTGACAGTGACAGTGTGACAGTGACAGTGACAGTGAAAGTGATAGTGTGACAGTGACAGTGTGACGGTGTGACGGTGTGACACTGTGACAGTGTGACAGTGTGACAGTGTGACAGTGTGACAGTGTGACAGTGTGACAGTGTGACAGTGTGACAGTGTGACAGTGTGACAGTGTGACAGTGTGACAGTGTGACAGTGTGACAGTGTGACAGTGTGACAGTGTGACAGTGTGACAGTGTGACAGTGTGACAGTGTGACAGTGTGACAGTGTGACAGTGTGACAGTGTGACAGTGTGACAGTGTGACAGTGTGACAGTGGCAGTGTGATATTGTGACAGTGATAGTGAAAGTGACAGTGCCAGTGTGACAGTGACAGTGTGACAGGGACAGTGTGACAGTGACAGTGTGACAGTGACAGTGACAGTGTGACAGTGTGACAGTGACAGTGTGACAGTGACAGTGGCAGTGTGATATTGTGACAGTGATAGTGACAGTGACAGTGACAGTGTGACCGTGACAGTGCCAGTGTGACAGTGACAGTGTGACAGTGACAGTGTGACAGGGACAGTGTGACAGGGACAGTGTGACAGTGACAGTGTGACAATGACAATGACAGTGTGACTGTGTGACAGTGACAGTGTGACAGTGAGAGTGACAGTGTGACAGTGACAGTGTGACAGAGTGACAGTGTGACAGTGTGACAGTGTGACAGTGTGACAGTGTGACAGTGTGACCGTGTGACAGTGTGACAGTGACATGACAGTGACATGACAGTGACAGTGTGACAGTGACAGTGTGACAGGGACAATGTGACAGTGACAGTGTGACAGTGACAGTGTGACAGTGACAGTGTGACAGTGACAGTGTGACAGTGACAGTGTGACAGTGAGACAGTGACAGTGTGACAGTGTGACAGTGCGACAGTGACAGTGTGACAGGGACAGTGTGACAGTGACAGTGCGACAGTGTGACACTGACAGTGACAGTGTGAGAGGGACAGTGTGAGAGGGACAGTGTGAGAGGGACAGTGTGACAGTGACAATGACAGTGTGACAGTGTGACAGTGTGACAGTGACAGTGTGAAAGTCACAGTGTGACAGTGACAGTGTGACAGTGACAGTGTGACAGTGTGACAGTGTGACAGTGTGACAGTGTGACAGTGTGACAGTGTGACAGTGTGACAGTGTGACAGTGTGACAGTGTGACAGTGTGACAGTGTGACAGTGTGACAGTGTGACAGTGTGACAGTGTGACAGTGTGACAGTGTGACAGTGTGACAGTGTGACAGTGTGACAGTGTGACAGTGTGACAGTGTGACAGTGTGACAGTGTGACAGTGTGACAGTGTGACAGTGTGACAGTGTGACAGTGTGACAGTGTGACAGTGTGACAGTGACAGTGTGACAGTGACAGTGAGACAGTGACAGTGCGACAGTGCGACAGTGTGACAGTGCGACAGTGACAGTGTGACAGGGACAGTATGACAGTGACAGTGCGACAGTGTGACACTGACAGTGACAGTGTGAGAGGGACAGTGTGACAGTGACAATGACAGTGTGACAGTGACAGTGTGAAAGTCACAGTGTGACAGTGACAGTGTGACAGTGACAGTGACAGTGTGACAGTGTGACAGTGACAGTGTGACAGTGTGACAGTGTGACAGTGTGACAGTGTGACAGTGTGACAGTGTAACAGTGTGACAGTGACAGTGGCAGTGTGATATTGTGACAGTGATAGTGAAAGTGACAGTGACAGTGTGACCGTGACAGTGCCAGTGTGACAGTGCCAGTGTGACAGTGCCAGTGTGACAGTGCCAGTGTGACAGTGCCAGTGTGACAGTGACAGTGTGACAGGGACAGTGTGACAGTGACAATGACAGTGTGACGGTGTGACAGTGACAGTGTGAAAGTCACAGTGTGACAGTGACAGTGTGACAGTGACAGTGTGACAGTGACAGTGTGACAGTGACAGTGTGACAATGTGACAGTGTGACAGTGTGACAGTGTGACAGTGTGACAGTGTGACAGTGTGACAGTGTGACAGTGTGACAGTGTGACAGTGTGACAGTGTGACAGTGTGACAGTGTGACAGTGTGACAGTGTGACAGTGTGACAGTGTGACAGTGTGACAGTGTGACAGTGTGACAGTGGCAGTGTGATATTGTGACAGTGATAGTGAAAGTGACAGTTTGACCGTGACAGTGTGACAGTGACAGTGTGACAGTGATATTAATGATAATAATAATAATGATAATTAATAATGATAATAATATATAATAATAATAACGATAAGCATAACGATAATAATAATTTTAAAAATCTTTTTTTGTTGTTGTAATAATAATAATAATAATAATAACGATATTTAATAATAACAATAATAACAATAATAATAACGATAAATAATTATAATAATAAAAATAACGATAACGCTAAAGCTAACGATAACGATAATGATAACGATAAAGACAACGATAACGATAACGATAATAATAATAATAATAATAATAATAATAATAATAATAATAATAATAATAAAAATTAATAATAGTAATAATAAAAATATGTGACAGTGACAGGGACAGTGTGACAGTGACAGTGTGACAGTGACACAGTGACAGTGTGACAGTGACAGGGACAGTGACCGGGACAGTGTGACCGTGACAGTGACAGTGACAGTGAAAGTGACAGTGACAGTGTGACAGTGACAGTGTGACAGTGACAGTGGGACAGTGACAATGTGACAGTGACAGTGACAGTGACAGTGACAGTGACAGTGACAGTGACAGTGTCAGTGACAGTGACAGTGTGACAGTGTGACAGTGTGACAGTGACAGTGACAGTGACAGCGTGACAGTGTGACAGTGACAGTGTGACAGGGACATTGTGACAGTGACATTGTGACAGTGTGACAGTGTGACAGTGTGACAGTGTGACAGTGTGACAGTGACAGTGTGACAGTGTGACAGTGAGAGTGACAGTGTGATAGTGACAGTGTGACAGAGTGACAGTGTGACAGTGTGACAGTGTGACAGTGTGACAGTGTGACCGTGTGACAGTGTGACAGTGACATGACAGTGTGACAGTGACAGTGTGACAGTGACAGTGTGACAGGGACAGTGTGACGCTGACAGCGTGACAGTGACAGTGTGACAGTGTGACAGCGTGACAGTGACAGTGTGACAGTGTGACAGTGTGACAGTGACACAGTGACAGTGACAGTGACAGTGTGACAGTGTGACAGTGTGACAGTGTGACAGTGACAGTGTGACAGTGACAGTGAAAGTGTGACAGTGAAAGTGTGACAGTGACAGTGTGACAGTGACAGTGTGACAGTGACAGTGTGACAGTGACAGTGTGACAGCGACAGTGAGACAGCGACAGTGTGACAGTGTGACAGTGACAGTGTGACAGTGACAGTGAGGCAGTGACAGTGTGACGGCGACAGTGTGACAGTGACAGTGTGACAATGACAGTGTGACACTGACAGTGTGACAGTGTGACAGTGTGACAGTGTGACAGTGTGACAGTGTGACAGTGTGACAGTGTGACAGTGTGACAGTGTGACAGTGTGACAGTGTGACAGTGTGACAGTGTGACAGTGTGACAGTGTGACAGTGTGACAGTGTGACAGTGTGACAGTGTGACAGTGTGACAGTGTGACAGTGAGACAGTGTGACAGTGTGACAGTGTGACAGTGTGACAGTGTGACAGTGTGACAGTGTGACAGTGTGACAGTGACAGTGTGACAGTGACAGTGTGACTGTGACTGTGACAGTGACAGTGACAGTAGCAGAGTGACAGTGTGACAGTGACAGTGTGACAGCGACAGTGTGACAGTGACAGTGTGACAGTGACATTGTGACAGTGACAGTGTGACAGTGTCAGTGTGACAGTGTGACAGTGACAGTGTGACAGTATGACAGTGTGACAGTATGACAGTGTGACAGTGTGACAGTGTGACAGTGTGACAGTGTGACAGTGTGACAGTGTGACAGTGTGACAGTGTGACAGTGTGACAGTGACAGTGTGATAGTGACAGTGTGAGAGTGACAGTGACAGTGAAAGTGACAGTGACAGTGTGACAGTGACAGTGACAGTGAAAGTGATAGTGTGACAGTGACAGTGTGACGGTGTGACGGTGTGACACTGTGACAGTGTGACAGTGTGACAGTGTGACAGTGTGACAGTGTGACAGTGTGACAGTGTGACAGTGGCAGTGTGACAGTGTGACAGTGACAGTGACAGTGACAGTGTGACAGTTACAGTGTGAAAGTGACAGTGACAGTAGCAGTGTGACAGTGACCGTGTGACAGTGTCAGTGTGAGAGTGACAGTGACAGTGACAGTGACAGTGTGAAAGTGACAGTGTGACGGTGACAGTGACAGTGTGACGGTGACAGTGACAGTGAGAATGACACTGACAGCGTGACAGTGACAGTCTGACAGTGTGGCAGTGAAACAGTGACAGTGAAACAGTGACAGTGACAGTCACAGTGACAGTGACAGTGACAGTGACAGTGACAGTGTGACAATGTGACAGTGAAAGTGACAGTTATAGTGTGACAGTGAAAGTGACAGTGACAGTGTGACAGTGTGACATTGACAGTGTGACAGTGACAGTGTGACAGTGACAGTGACAGTGTGACAGTGACAGTGACAGTGTGACAGTGTGACAGTGTGACAGTGACAGTGACAGTGACAGTGAGACAGTGACAATGTGACAGTGACAGTGTGACAGTGACAGTGTGACAGTGTGACAGTGACAGTGTGACAGTGTGACAGTGACAGTGACAGTGACAGTGACAGTGACAGTGACAGTGACAGTGTGACAGTGAGAGTGTGACAGTAACAGTGTGACAGTGTGACAGTGACAGTGTGACAGTGACAGTGACAGTGACAGTGTGAAAGTGACAGTGTGACAGCGTGACAGTGACAGTGACAGTGTGACAGTGACAGTGTGACAGTGTGACAGTGTGACAGTGTGACAGTGTGACAGTGTGACAGTGTGACAGTGTGACAGTGTGACAGTGTGACAGTGTGACAGTGTGACAGTGTGACAGTGTGACAGTGTGACAGTGTGACAGTGTGACAGTGTGACAGTGTGACAGTGTGACAGTGTGACAGTGTGACAGTGTGACAGTGTGACAGTGTGACAGTGTGACAGTGTGACAGTGTGACAGTGACAGTGTGACAGTGACAGTGTGACAGTGACAGTGACAGTAGCAGTGTGACAGTGACAGTGACAGTGTGACTGACTGTGTGACAGCGACAGTGTGACAGTGACAGCGTGACAGTGACAGTGTGACAGTGACATTGTGACAGTGACAGTGTGACAGTGACAGCGTGACACAGTGACAGTGTGACAGTGTGACAGTATGACAGTGTGACAGTGTGACAGTGTGACAGTGTGACAGTGTGACAGTGTGACATTGTGACAGTGACAGTGTGACAGTGTGACAGTGTGACAGTGACAGTGTGACAGTGTGACAGTGACAGTGTGATAGAGTGACAGTGTGAGAGTGACAGTGACAGTGAAAGTGAAAGTGACAGTGACAGTGTGACAGTGACAGTGAAAGTGACAGTGTTACAGTGATAGTGTGACGGTGTGACAGTGACAATGTGGCAGTGACAGTGTGACAGTGACAATGTGGCAGTGACAGTGTGACAGTGACAGTGTGACAGTGCGAGAGTGACAGTGAGAGTGTGACATTGTGACAGTGTGACACTGACAGTGACAAGACAATGACAGTGTGACAGTGACAGTGTGACAGTGACAGAGCGACAGTGACAGAGTGACAGTGACAGAGTGACAGTGACAGTGTGACAGTGACAGTGACAGTGACAGTGAAAGTGACAGTGTGACAGTGTGACAGTGTGACAGTGTGACAGCGTGACAGTGAGAGTGACAGTGACAGTGTGACAGTGACAGTGTGACAGTGACAGTGTGACAGTGACAGTGTGACAGTGACAGTTTGACAGTGTGACAGTGACAGTGTGACAGTGTGACAGTGTGACAGTGACAGTGTAACAGTGTGATAGTGACAGTGTGACAGTGACAGTGTGACAGTGACAGTGTGGCAGTGACAGTGTGACAGTGACAGTGTGACAGTGTGACAGTGTGACAGTGACAGTGTAACAGTGTGATAGTGACAGTGTGACAGTGACAGTGTGACAGTGACAGTGTGGCAGTGACAGTGTGACAGTGACAGTGTGACAGTGCGACAGTGACAGTGAGAGTGTGACAGTGTGACACTGACAGTGACAAAAAAAATGACAGTGTGACAGTGACAGTGTGACAGTGACAGTGACAGTGTGACAGTGTGACAGTGTCAGTGTGACAGTGACAGTGTGAAAGTGACAGTGTGACGGTGACATTGACAGTGAAAGTGACATTGTGACAGTGACAGTGTGACAGTGACAGTGTGACACTGACAGCGTGAAAGTGACAGTCTGACAGTGTGGCAGTGAAACAGTGACAGTGACAGTCACAGTGACAGTGACAGTGACAGTCACAGTGACAGTGACAGTGTGACAATGTGACAGTGAAAGTGACAGTTATAGTGTGACAGTGAAAGTGACAGTGACAGTGTGACAGTGTGACAGTGACAGTGTGACAGTGACAGTGTAACAGTGTGACAGTGTGACAGTGACAGTGACAGTGAGACAGTGAGACAGTGACAATGTGACAGTGACAGTGTGACAGTGACAGTGTGACAGTGACAGTGTGACAGTGACAGTGACAGTGACAGTGACGGTGACAGTGGCAGTGACAGTGACAGTGACGGTGTGACAGTGAGAGTGTGACAGTGACAGTGACAGTGTGACAGTGACAGTGACAGTGACAGTGTGACATTGTGACAGCGTGACAGTGACAGTGACAGTGTGACAGCGACAGTGTGACAGTGACAGTGTGACAGTGACAGTGACAGTGTGACAGTGTGACAGTGTGACAGTGACAGTGTGACAGTGTGACAGTGACAGTGAGACAGTGTAACAGTGTGACAGTGACAGTGTGACAGTGACAGTGTGGCAGTGACAGTGTGACAGTGACAGTGTGACAGTGACAGTAACAGTGTGACAGTAACAGTGTGACAGTGACAGTGTGACGGTGACAGTGACAGTGAAAGTGACATTGTGACAGTGACAGTGTGACAGTGACAGTATGACAGCGACAGTGTGACAGTGTGACAGTGTGACAGTGTGACAGTGTGACAGTGTGACAGTGTGACAGTGTGACAGTGTGACAGTGTGACAGTGTGACAGTGTGACAGTGTGACAGTGTGACAGTGTGACAGTGTGACAGTGTGACAGTGTGACAGTGTGACAGTGTGACAGTGTGACAGTGTGACAGTGTGACAGTGTGACAGTGTGACAGTGTGACAGTGTGGCAGTGTGATATTGTGACAGTGATAGTGAAAGTGACAGTGACAGTGTGACCGTGACAGTGCCAGTGTGACAGTGCCAGTGTGACAGTGCCAGTGTGACAGTGACAGTGTGACAGTGACAGTGTGACAGTGACAGTGTGACAGTGTGACAGTGATATTAATGATAGTAATAATAATGATAATTAATAATGATAATAATATATAATAATAATAACGATAAGCATAACGATAATAATAATTTTTTTAATCTTTTTTTGTTGTTGTAATAATAATAATAATAATAATAACGATATTTAATAATAATAATAATAACAATAATAATAACGATAAATAATTATAATAATAAAAAT